>NW_021145469.1:96339-100000 GCF_002837175.3 Physeter macrocephalus
GAACCTGTGTCCCCTGCATCGGCAGGCGGACTCTCAACCACTGCGCCACCAGGGAAGCCCGGTTCTTGCTTTTTAAATTCAGTTTAACAATCTTTGCCTTACAAATAGTCTAAACGCTCCAATTAAGTTTAATATGACTGTCAATGTCATTGAGTTTAAATTTGCCATCTCGTTCTTTGTTCTTTATTCTGCTTTTTTCCTCTTTTCCTGCCTTCTTTTTTATTTATTTTTTAAACAGGAGAAAATCAAACGATAGTTTCATAACATATATATGTGGGAGAGACCCAGGAAAACTGAGTAACTCATTTTCCTGCCTTTTGGATTGAGTGGGGTTTTGGTATGATTTTAGTTTATCTCCACACTTCGCTTATTAACTACACTTCTTTGTTTTTTATTCGTTGCTCTAGGGTTTACAGTATATATCTCTGACTTAATGTGACCACTAGTCTACTATCATGTTACATATTGTATGAGAACCTTTCAATAATATACTTTCATTTTCCTCCTCATTCTTTGTAGTGTTTGTGTTTTTTTGTTTTTGTTTTTTTTTGGCCACACCCCAAGGCATGCAGGATCTTAGTTCCCTGACCAGGGATCAAACCCGTGCCCCCTGCAGTGAAAGTGAGAAGTCTTAACCACTGGATGGCCAGGGAAGTCCCTGTAGTGTTTTTGTCATATGTTTTAAGTGTACTTGTATTATAAACACAGTGATACTTTGTTTCTGTTTTGGCTTTAAACAGCCTTTTTATCTTTTACAGAAATTAACAAAATTTACCCACATACTTACTATTTCTGGTGTTCTCCATTACTTTATGTAGATCCAGGTTTCCATCTGGTATTGTTTTTCTTCTGCTTAAAGAATTTCCATTAACATTTCTTGTAGTAAAGGTGTACTGGCAATGAATACACTCTGCTTTTGTTTGTCAGAAAAAGTGTTTATTTTGCCTTCATTATTTTTTCTACAGCTTTACAATGTTGTTAATCCCATCTGTACATTTTAAAATTTCAGATATTGTAATTTTTATCTCAAAAAGTTTCATTTGGGTCTTTAACATCTTCTGTTTCTTTCCTCATTATGTTCATGTTTTTCTTTATCTACTCAAGCATAATTATAAAACGTTTAATGGCCATTTTAAGGTCTTTGTCTACTAATTCCATCATCTGTTGTTTCCAGGTCTGTTTGTACTGATTGATTTTTCTTCTGTTTATGGGTAATTTATTCCTACTTCTTTGTATGCATCCAATTTTTTTTTTTTTTTTTTTTTTTTTTTTTTTTGTGGTACACGGGTCTCTCACTGTTGTGACCTCTCCCGTTGCGGAGCACAGGCTCAGCGGCCATGGCTCACGGGCCCAGCCGCTCCGTGGCATGTGGGATCCTCCCGGACCAGGGCACGAACCCGTGTCCCCTGCATCGGCAGGCGGATTCTCAACCACTGCGCCACCAGGGAAGCCCTATGCATCCAATTCTTGATTGGATGCTAGAAATTGTGTAATTTGTATTGATTTATGGATTTTGTTATATTCCTTTAAAGAGTGTTGGGTTGGGGCTTCCCTGGTGGTGCAGTGGTTGCGCGTCCGCCTGCCGATGCAGGGGAACCGGGTTCGCGCCCCGATCCGGGAGGATCCCACATGCCGCGGAGCGGCTGGGCCCGTGAGCCATGGCCACTGAGCCTGCGCGTCCGGAGCCTGTGCTCCGCAACGGGAGAGGCCACAATAGAGGGAGGTCCACATACCACAAAAAAAAAATAAAAATAAAAAAATAAAGAGTGTTGTGTTGTGTTCTGGTGTACAGTTCAGTAACTTGTGGTTTAGTTTGATCCTTTTGAGGCTTGCTTTTAATTTTAAGCTTCTTGGTTATAGTGAATCCAGAGCACCCTTTCTTCTGGGGCTAATTTATCTCCACTACTAAGTTGATAACTTTCTATGGACTATACCTAATTCCCATTTATTACAAAGTCTCTGTATGGCTGGCGAGAACACAAACCGTTGTCAACCTTATGTGAGCTCTGGGACTTGTTCAGCTTACTGATCTGGTGGTGGTTCTTTCTTTGACCTCGGAGGGTTTTTTTGTTTTTTTTTTTTTAACATCTTTATTGGAGTATAATTGCTTTACATTGTTGTGTTAGTTGCTTCTGTATAACAAAAAAATACGAAATGCTTCACGAATTTGCGTGTCATCCTTGCATGGGGGCCATGCTAATCTTCTCTGTATCGTTCCAGTTTTAGTATATGTGCTGCCGAAGCAAGCACGACCTCGGAGTTTTATAGCCTGCAAATGGATCCCTTCATGGGTCTTCAGAGATATCTCTCTCTTTTTTTTTTTTTTTTTTAATTGCGCTGTGCAGCTTTTGCAGTATCTCAGTTCCCTGACCAGGGATTAACTGGCGCCACAGCAGTGAAAGCCCAGAATCCTAACCACTAGGCCACCAGGGAACTTGCAGATCTCTTTCTTTTTTTTTTTGAAGTATAACTGACTTTACAATGTTATGTTAGTTTCAGGTAAACAATATAGTGATTTGCTCTTTTTACACATTACAAAATGATCACCAGGATAAGTCTAGTTACTATCTGTCACCACACAAAGTTATAATATTCCCTATACTGTACATTACATCCCTTTGACTTACTTATTTTATAACTGGAAGTTTGTACCTCTTAGTCTCCCTCAACTATTTCACTCATTCCCCCACCCTTCCAAGTATCCGTGTTGTTGCAGATGGCAAGATTTCACTCTTTTTTATGGCTGAGTAATATTTCTGTGTGTGTGTGTGTGTGTGTGTGTGTGTGTGTGTGTGTGTGTGTGTACATACCACATCTCCTTTATCCATTTATCTATCAATAGACATTTAAGTTGCTTCCATATATTGGCTATTGCAAATAATGCTGCAGTGAACATGGGGATGCACATCTTTTCGAATTAGTGTTTTTATTTTCTTCAGATAAATCCAGGAGTAGAATTGCTAGATTGTATGGTTGTTCTATTTTTAATTTTTTGAGGAACTTCCATACTGTTTTTTATAGTGTCTGCACCACTTTACGTTCCCATCAATAGTACAGTGGTACACCAGGGTTCCCTTTTCTCCACATCCTTGTCAACGCTTGTTACATGTCTTTTTGATAATAGCCATTCTGACAAGTGTGAGGAGACATCTCATTGTGGTTTTTATTTGCATTTCCTTTATGATTAGTGATGTTGAGCATCTTTTCATGTGTCTATTGGACATCTTTATATCTTCTTTGGAGAAACGTCTCTTCAGCTCCTCTGCCGAATAGACATTTTAAATCAGATTTTTGTTTTGTTTGGTTTTGTTTTATGTTGAGTTGTATGAGTTCTTTGTATTGGGTTGGCCAAAGAAGTTTGTTCAGGTTTTCCCATAAGATGTTATGGAAAAACCTGAACGAACTTTTTGGCCAACCCAGTATTTTGCGTATTAACCCCTTATCAGGTATATCGTTTGTAAATATCACCTCCCGTTCAGTGGGCTTTCTTTCCATTTTGTTGATAATTTCTTTTGCTGTGCAAAAGCTTTTATTTATTTATTTATTTTTGGCTGTGTTGGGTCTTTGTTGCTGCGCGAGGGCTTTCTCTAGTTGTGTCCAGCGGGGGCTACTCTTCGTTGAGGTGCACAGGCTGCTCACTGCAGTGGCTTCTCTTGTTGAG
>NW_021145470.1:0-21638 GCF_002837175.3 Physeter macrocephalus
CTCATCCTGCCCCCAACACACACACCATCCCCAAGACCAGACACACAGGCCCAATCCTTAGATCCTCCCCTTCTCTTCTTGAGCTGCCTTGGATGGGAAAGAAGAAAAGCTAGTTTGGTCTAGAAGTCATCCAACCTCTCCCGATTTTTCTTTTTAACACACTTGTGCCCATAAAGGAACCAGAGAATTGCTCTTTTCCCCAGGTTGAGTCTGCTCTGGTTAATACTACCCTCCCTGCTCCCCCCTGGGTGGTCCATGGAAGAGCCTGTCCAGGAGATGGGCCATTCGGTGCTGGTGACAGAAACTGCTGAACACCTCCCCACCCCGGAAGCAAGGACACTGGATGGCCTGGGGAGGTGTGGGCAGGAAGCTGAGTGCAAAGAGTTGACACCACTGACCTGTCTTTAATGCTAGTGGAGATTTTTCCTTGCCGACAAAGAAGGCTCTGCACTGATCGTCCCTCCCTACATGCTCCTTATAACTAAAGCACACTTTTCTCAGGTGGCGGATCATGGGGGAGAGGGATGGTTTATGGCTGAGGCACAGAACCATCCTAACTGGTGATCAAATCTGTGCCCTCCGTCTCATCAGTGCACGACAGGGGTGCTGGCTCTCATGATGTGGCACACTTTCACTTACACTTCAGGGGAGAAATACTTATAAGCTGAACTGCCGTCCCTTCACCGAGTCCAGCTTCCATCAGTTTATTTAGATGTTTTTTTAGCATTGTTAATGAATACCTCACACAGGCTGTACAGGCAAATGTACATATAAGGAAGTCTGAAGGACGTGAGTGGGTAAGGGCAGATCTTACCTTTCTACTCCAGATACTAGAATACCAGCCCCAGGCACAGTGTGTGGTCCACATAGGAAACACCACCCTTCCCTGAAGCCACAGTAGGGCATACAGCTGCAG
Source organism: Physeter macrocephalus (assembly GCF_002837175.3). NCBI lineage: Eukaryota > Metazoa > Chordata > Mammalia > Artiodactyla > Physeteridae > Physeter > Physeter macrocephalus. The sequence goes on from NW_021145470.1 coordinate 917, forward strand.
GAGCTCTGGCCGGGAAGGACAGCTGTCCAGACTGAGACCAACACCTATGGGGCCAGTGGGCAAGGGCACAGTGGCAGGCCCACTGTCTGGCCATATACCGTTGGTGAGCTAACAATGGTGAGGCTGTCCAAGCCAGAGATGGGCTTTCTCAGCGTGTGATGGGGTCAGGACAGGGGCTCCCTCATTCTCAGAGACTCACCAGGAACCTCGCAGTCCTCAAAGATTAGCTCACAGGTGTTAGAGCCCCTCATCCCCAGCTTGTCCAGCTTCTTGGAGGTGCTGAAGCCTGGCATACCCTTTATGGGAATAAAAGGTGGCCCTGATTACAGAGCAGTCCGCAAGGGGGCCAAGAAAAGGGAAACCCCTGGGAAGTAACCATCTTTCCATCAAGTCCCTGTATTTGCCTGATACACCAGCGTCTACTCACCAGGCCCCCACTCTGTATGCGACCACCCCATTTCTGGAGGCCCTGCCCCTAACACTCCACCCCAGCCTCCCCTGCTGCTGGCTGCATTCTCCCCAGTTCTTGCGAGACCAGTTCTTTCCCAGTGAAATGCCAGATCCCTGGGGCCCTTCTGACCCTTCCTGGCTTTGGTTTCTTTCCTTGGGGGAAGTCACTTCTTTTTTTTTTTTAAGATTTTTTAAAAAATTCATTTATTTTTATTGGCTGTGTTGGGTCTTTGTTGCTGTGCACAGGCGTTCTCTAGTTGCGGCGAGGGGGGCTACTCTTCGTTGCGGTGCGTGGGCTTCTCATTGCTGTGGCTTCTCTTGTTGCAGAGCATGGGCTCTAGGAGCATGGGCTTCAGTAGTTGCAGCACGCGGGCTCAGCAGTTGTGGCTCGCGGGCTCTAGAGCGCAGTCTCAATAGCTCTGGCACACGGGCTTAGTTGCTCCGCAGCATGTGGAATCTTCCCGGACCAGGGCTCGAACCCATGTCCCCTGCGTCGGCAGGTGGATTCTCAACCACTGTGCCACCAGGGAAGCCCCGGGAAATCACTTCTAAGACACTTTCCCCAGCCCACTCAATTCCTTTGCCCCCTTGTTCCTCTGCCACCTGTACCTAATGGAGTCCCACCCAGGGTTCAACTCAACCACCTGTGTGCTCTGACCTGGACTAATCAGATGCAGAACGCGTTGGCATATGCCCATCAGAGCACTGCCAGGTGTTGCTTCCCTCTCCTCTAGGGGACCAGAGCAGCGTGACTCAACCTGGAGAGTTCCCATCTCAGCCACGCCCTTTGGGCTACTCACTTTTCTTGTCCTCCAGTCCCATTCCGAAACACTCTCCCCCCTCCCTATGGAGGGTACTGAAAATCTTTAAAACACTCATTCATGAAACTCTCTACCAACTCCCCTGCCCCCATGGTCCCCCCACCCTCCCAGGGGCCCTGGCCTCCTACTTCATGACCATTAGGCAGATGGTTCCTCCACCATCACCATCCCCCACCCGTGCCTCCTCTCCCTCAACTCACCATTGTGCTTTGCTCACTCTCTCTCACGCATCTCACTTTCTCCCTCACCTATTTTCTTTTCTCTTTACCAAAAAATTTGCTCAGTTCTCTCCCATTCCTAAAAGCAAACTTTTCATTCTAACTCCTGCTGTCTCCCTTGTGCTTTTACTGACAAGACTGGGAAGGTGCAGTCTCCGGTCTCCACCTGCATCCTCACTCATACCTTGGGCTCCCGTGGCTGCTCTCTCCAAGTCCACCAGTGACACCCTGATTGTCAAAGCTGGTGGCCTCCCTTCAGTCCTCATTTTCCTGGACCTCTGGACAGCCTGGCTCTGTGGATGGCTCCACCGTCCTCAGACTTGACCCTTCCTCCCTGAATTCCACTTTTTGGCCACCCTCCTTTCAGTCTCCATTCCCGCCTCAGCCCCATCCCAGGAGGGAGCCTTGGCAGAGCACACAACCCTGATGGTCTTTGCGATCACTTGAAGGAGGTCATCTCTGGTGCCACTTTCAGGAGATAAAAGCCTCCCGCCATACACTCCCCTACACTCACCTTCTCCACAATGAAGGCTGTGATGCCCCGAGAAGCTGGCACAGCAGCCAGATCTGTCTTGGCATAGACAATAAGGACATCAGCATCAGGGCCATTGGTGATCCAGAATTTGTTGCCATTCAGGACATAGTGATCTCCTAAGGACAGGAAGTTGGCTACTTGCATAAGCTGTATGGGCCTGTCTCAACCAGTCAGTTCTCCAGACCTTCTGTTGAGCAAAAAGCTGTCCAGCTGGCAAGTGCTTCTAGAAACCCAGCAGAGGCCTCCTCCAATCACTGCTCCCTCACCCCGAAGGTCTGTCCCTCTCCCATGTCAGCTCTCACATCAAGGGGATCCTCACCTTTCTTTTCTGCTTTCAGCTTCATGGAGACAACATCGGAGCCAGCATTTGTCTCACTCATGGCCAGGGCTCCGATGTATTCACCGCTGATCAGCTGCAAGGAAAACCCCAAAGGGCCTTGTTATGACTTCAGAAATACCCTACAGGGGCTCACTGATACCATGTCTTGCCTGGTCACATGACATCCCTTCCAACTTCTCTCAGATCCGGGCATAGGTAAGGTCCTAGAAGAGAAGCCCCATACCCACAAGCCTGAAGCTTTCTCTTCTATTCCCATTCCCTTTGCAAGGGAAGCTAGTCCTAGGCTTTCATTTCTTAAAATGCTCAGTACATGTTGTCGAGTGACTGACTCAGGTGTTCTGGCCCTATTTTTAATTTATTTTTTGGCTGTGCCATGCGGCTTGCGAGTCCCCGACCAGGGATCGAACCCACGGCCCCTGCATTGGAAGCATGGAGTCTTAACCACTGGAGCACCAGGGAAGTTCCTATTTTTAATTTTTTTGATTGAAGTATTTTTTTTTTTTTAGTGTCATATTTTAGTTTTTTATTTTCTTAATTTATTTTTGGCTGCATTGGACCTTCATTGCTGCGCGGGATTTCTCTAGTTGCGGAGAACGGGGGCTACTCTTCGTTGCAGTGTGCGGGCTTCTCATTGCAGTGGCTTCTCTTGTTGTGGAGCACGGGCTCTAGGCACGCGGGCTTCAGTAGTTGTGGCTCGCGGGCTCTAAAGCGCAGGCTCAGTAGTTGTGGCACACGGGCTTAGTTGCTCCACGGCACATGGGAGCTTCTCGGACCAGGGCTCGAACCCGTGTCCCCTGCATTGGCAGGCGTATTCTTAACCACTGCACCACCAGGGAAGCCCTGACTGAAGTATTTTAAAACAAATCCCTGACCCCTTCCTAGCCCTATCAGTTTCAGGGCAGCAGCATGCTACAGAAAGCAAGGCTGACCAGCCCTCCCCAGTGGGGGAGAAGCCTCATGGCTGGTGGTTGCACCATGTGATCAGCGTGTTTCTCCATCCCCATTTCCTCACCTTGGGGAGGTACTTCTCCTTCTGGGCCTCGTTTCCATTGCGAACAATTTGGTTGAGGCAGAGGTTGGAGTGGGCACCGTAACTGAGACCCACTGCTCCAGAGACTCGGGATATCTCCTCCATCACCAGCACGTGTTCCAGGTAGCCCAGGCCAGAGCCGCCATACTGAACTAGGGGTCGGGGTGGGGGACGCAGGGGAGTGGAAAAGGCAGCCCAGTTAAATGAGGACACTGAGAGGAATCTTACATTTATTTGCAGTAGAGGAACACTCTTATAGCACCTATTCCAAGTTCCCTCTAGCAAGGTCAACAGGCGGATGCTGTGGACCCTGCCTGCAAGCTCACAGAATTGGTTTTGCCTGCTGCTGCCTCTGGTCAGCTGAGGCATGGTTCAGAAAACAGTCATTGCAACTCCTGCTTTATCCCAAACATTTAAAAAAATATATTTTCTTTATTTATTTGGCCACGCCATGCAGCTTTTGGGATCTTAGCTCCCCAGCCAGGGATTGAACCCAGGCCCTCGGCAGTGAAAGCGCAGAGTCCTAACCACTGGACCGCCAGGGAATTCCCTATCCCAGACAGACCTCTTTAATGAAGACAAGAAGACCTGAGCACCCACTGTTCGAAAAGCTACAGAAGTGCCGACGCTGATGAACAAATGAAGCAAGAGGACCTGGGGCTTATCAGAGAAACACAAAGAGGGAAGGTCAAAGCACTAATATGAGATACAAAGCGGAGGATGTGCATGCAGAAGCTCTGAGGAAGATGAGAGCTTCATAGCGTAGGTTTGGACCTAAAGAAGCAGGACTGGTAATGGAACAGGAGAGCTGCAGCCTGAGAGGAAGTCTGGAGAGGGCAGAAGAGATGCTGTGAGGGAATTTCAGAACTCCTCATAAAAAATGTGGTTTTTTTTCCTCGGCATCAGATCCAAAATCAAAGAGGCTGGGTTACCTGGTGCCAGCCTCCCCTTCCTCTGCCCTGCTGTCTGGGTAAACCCTGGCAAGGCCCTCTGTGTATGTTCACTCTGACCAAGAAGTCAGGCTGGTCCTTGGCTCTAGGGAAGGGTTAGCCCAACCCGCACGACTCCAGCAAGGAAAGCCCACGGGCAGGTAACGTTAGAAACTGCTACCAGGACACCATGTGGAAACCAGAACTCATATCTGGCTTTCTTTTCAAGGTTCTCCCTGGATAGGGTTTTCATCTGATTCTTAACTGCCTCTTTCTTCCATTAACTAGCATCTGATTCAGAAGAATATTCTTTATGGGGGCTCATAAACCCACAAGACACAGTGGGAGAAAGAGTCTTGTTTGAGAGTTCCCGGCAACCTTTCCCCTACTATTGTATGTTAAGATAGTCTAAATTAATTTTTAAGTGGTTACATCATTACTCATGATGTAACTTTGTACGATCAGCTTAAATCCCAGGAACTGTCTCCAAGTAGTGAGGGGAGGATGTAAGGAGAGAATACTGTGGTCCACCGCTACTCTAATGCCCAGTGAACACAGGCCAAAGCAGGGTGGGCTGTCCAGGCTTTGGCTGGCGAGGCCATAGGCTCCCCTCTTTACAAGACACCACAAGCCAGGCCTGGCCTTTGCTCTAGAGGCCAACATCTGAAACAAAGCCCACCAGCTCCCTGCCCTCTCCCCCTGGAAACAAGTAGTAAGACCCACAGGGGACTCTGGACAGGCCCAGGGACAGCCTGTTAAATACATTATCTGGCCACCTCACTGTGGAGGCTCAGACAGGCATCCCTCTCCCCTATACCTCCGTCTGCTTCCAAATGAGCTCTAGGGCCAAGCTGTGGGCAGAGAACACAGGCACCCCCACAGGAACACACTGTCCTGAGTGGTACTGCCTCGATGCTACTGGTAGGGCAGAGCTTAGGGATTATGCGAGGCAGTAAGACTGAGGTACTAAGACCACTGCTTGACCTGGAGTTTTCTAAACTCCCCAGATCACCTGGGGGAACTTGTTAAGCATGCAGAGTTCAAGAGTCTGGGTGACCCAAGTTAACCACACTGACCTAAATCCTTTTCCTTGTTAACATCACTGCCTAAAGAAACAGAAGAGTTTACTCTTCTCTGGGTTGACAGGGCGCTTTTTCAGCTCCAAGTGGGAAGAGACTCTGGTTTCTCCGAGTATGATCTTTCTTCTCCTTTCCTGCTTCTTTTGGGAATGGTTTTAAAGGGCATGCAAGAAAAGTTCTCTGTAGGGAAAGAAACCATACTCACCAGGGGCTGTGACACCCAAGACTCCCAGGTTCCCCAGCTGCTTCCAAAACTCCTGCCAACAGAATAGAGTGAGTGTAGTGGGTTGTGAGAAAGCAGCCAGTCACAGGGGCCTGGCATATCTGGAACAATAAGACCCAAGGGCTTCACAGAAAGGGGCTGCATTCTTAGGGAGCTTTCATTTACCAGAAGACTATGAGAGCTCTGCCAGGCAGCAGTGCAATTCCCAGACCATCCCAGCCCAGCTCCCAGTCTGCCCCCTGACTCCCTCGGAGTGGGCCCCACTACTCACTCGCAGGTTCTTGAACTCATTACTCCGATCAATCTCCTGGGCATGGGGTGCTAGATGCTCCTGAAGGAATTTCGCCATGGTCTGACGAAGCTAGAGGGAGAGAGGTGGACAGATGCTGCTGAAACGGTACATAATTACCCCTGAGGACAGCATCTCCACTACTGAGGACACCTTCAGGGAAACGGGACACAAGTAACCTCACCAAAGAGCATCAAACTGAAACTTAGAGGCCCCACCAGTTTATGCTTCCTCAGAGATGATCTTCCCCTCTCTTTCTGAAGATTATTTCTTTTTATTTATTTATTTATTTGGCTGCACCGCGTCTTTAGTTGCGGCATACGGGATTTTTTAGTTGTAGCCTGTGTGATCTAGTTCCCTGACCAGGGACCGAACCCGGGTCCCCTGCATTGGGAGCGCAGAGTCTTAACCACTGGACCACCAGGGAAGTCCCTGAAGATTATTTCTTAAATGTCACTCCCCTACATAAATCATTCCATGGCTTTCCATTGTCCTTAAAAGATAAACTCCTGGGCTTCCCTGGTGGCGCAGTGGTTGAGGGTCCACCTGCCGATGCAGGGGGCACGGCTTCGTGCCCCGGTCCGGGAGGATCTCACATGCCGCGGAGCGGCTGGGCCCGTGAGCCGTGGCCGCTGAGCCTGCGCGTCCGGAGCCTGTGCTCCGCAACACGAGAGGCCACAGCAGCGAGAGGCCCGCGTACCGCAAAAAAAAAAAAAGACAAACTCCTTATATATGTATATGTATAACTGAATCACTTTGCTGTACACCTGAAACTAACACATTGTAAATTAACTATGCTGCTTTTTTTTTTTAACCATTAAAAAAAATTAAGACAAACTCCTTACCCAGGACTGGAAGGCCCCGTGTGAGGTGACCCCTGCAGCCTATCCAGCCTTCCCCAGTACCTTTCTCATCCCCCACTCACTGTGCTCCAGCCACGCCCCCTTCAGTTCTTGGCACGTGTCAGGCTCCTTTTTGTCCCTGAGCCTTTGGGTAAAAGGGATTATTCAAAAGAGATTAGAAACTCCTTTTGGCAGGAAAGTTTGAGAACTAAGATTGAACACTTTCTGCCTGAGGTGATTCAAAGTTCTGTCTGCTGACTGTAAATGCAAGTGGACTTCGGGGTTCTGGGCAAGCTCAGGCACTTGCTTAGAGCCACAGGAGAATCACATTCCCCGGGAACCCCAAGCCAGTGTCCAAGTGAACAGTCTCCTTCCTCCAGGAATGGCTCTGGTTCAGCCCCATTTGTAACAACATCTTTCAAGTTTTTTTTCAACTTTGTGGTTTGACCCGATAGGTTGAAGAATTATAGCACGAACTACACTGTGAATTTCAACTCCACCCCAAGGTGTGTATTTGAAAAAGATTCCGTGGTGATGATTAACCAGGTTTGAGAACCACAGCCGTAGACAGTATTGAGGTGTAAGAAGACTTCAGACAGATTGAGGGCCCTTTTGCCACACGCGGGTAGTCCTGCCAATCCTCCACCAAAACACCCTCCGCCCCACCATCCCCGGTCTCCCAGGAGCGTTCCTATCCTCGACTCCTCGTCTAACTCCGGCAACCGGGCCTTGCTGCCGCCACAAAGGGGAGACTGGGGCCCGCGGCCGCCCCCGCGCTGGCGCTCCTAAAGCCCCCGGATCACACGCCGCGGCTGGGTGGGCGCTGGGTAGAAAAGCGCCAGGAAGACCACCGAGCACGGAAAAGGGGCCGGGAGGGGGGTCAGGCTCCCTACCTGCTTCTGCTCCTCGCTTAGCCCATTGATCGCATCGTCCACGGGCAACAGCGAGTTGGCCCGCTGGGTAATCAGACCGGCGAGCGGCTGCAGTGGCGGCCGCGGCCTCCAGCTCGCCACGCGCCGACCCAGTAGCCAAGCTACAGTCGCCATCTCGGCCTTGTCCTGGGAGCCTGAGCCCCAGCAGCTGTGAGCGAGTCCTGCGGCGCTCCACCAATCCCCGGCTTCGCTTCCGCTACCCAATCGGCGAGGGGGTGGGTCTCCAGCAGCCAATCACCCACCACTGTCCGGGGAAGGCCGCGCTTCCCCCGGCCACTGAACCAGCCAATCAGCGGTGACCGCCTGCGCACCGACGCCCCGCGAGGTTGGTGTGCTTGCTGGGGGAGCTGGACCTGCAGGCGTCACGTCAAGGTTGGGTCTTTTTTTTTTTTTTTTTTTTTTTTTTTAAATAAATTTATTTATTTATTTTTGGCTGTGTTGGGTCTTCGTTTCTGTGCGAGGGCTTTCTCTAGTTGCGGCAAGCGGGGGCTACTCTTCATCGCGGTGCGCGGGCCTCTCACTGTCGCGGCCTCTCGTTGCGGAGCACAAGCCCCAGACGCGCAGGCTCAGTAGTTGTGGCTCACGGGCCTAGTTGCTCCGCGGCATGTGGGATCCTCCCAGACCAGGGCTCGAACCCGTGTCCCCTGCATTGGCAGGCAGATTCTCAACCACTGCGCCCCCAGGAAGCCCCCTGGGTTGGGTCTTTTTAAAGTGGACGAGTAGGAAGAGTGTCTTCTTTTTTGAGTTTAGGATAAGTATTCCCCCTGCGTTGAAAATAGCAGTCCCTAACTTCAGACATCTGTGGGAAAGCAAGTGTTAAAATAGCAAACGGAAAAGCCCCGAATGACCCTTGCTTGGCAATACATTGTTAAAGCAAATCTGGGAAAAGACCGCTCGCTCTAGGGTGCACGTTGGTTATAACTCAGTGAATTTGCTTTATTATGTAACAAGGTTTGTTGACTTTGAGTTTTATGGGAAGGGGGTTGTTAAGGAGTTGCTGTCTTCCAAATTATTTAATGTACCTAAGAACAAGAGTCAGGACTTACTTTTAACAGGGGTGGGGTGATGGTGGATCGAACTCAGCTGCTCCCTGCTGGAAAGACAAGTGTTGGCTGGAAAGGACAGGTTGCTGTATTCAGAAGGCAACCTGGGGGGAAGGCAGAGTCGCGTCAAAGAACCAACTCTGAAGAGTCGGCTCCACCATGAAAGTTTTTAAAGGGAGAAAGGGGGGAAGCCATTTGCAGTTTATCATTTGGGGAGGGGGGATCAGAGTCTTCCTTATCTTCCACTAAGTGCAGACTTTCTTCTGATTGGTTGGTGGTGGGGTAACAAGGTGGTGTTTCAGGAATCTGGTGCTCAGCCTGAAGTTACCATCTTCCACCTAGGTGGGGCCTTAGTTCTAGCAGAAGAACTCAAAGATATTGTTAGGTATATTTCTGGTTTCTGGAGGAACCAGGACCCTGCTTTATTGTTGTACTATAGATTCTTGACTGCTCCTCCTTTGTTTCTGCATTCCCTCTTTTTTCTATTTAGCAACTATTTGAATCTGCCCTTTGGCACTCAGGGAAGGTCTAGGAGGCTGATGCCTCTTTCCTACAAACAAGAAACGGGGGGGACTTCCCTGGTGGCACAGTGGTTAAGAATCCGCCTGCCAATGCAGGGGGCACAGGTTCGAGCCCTGGTCCGGGAAGATCCCACATGCCACAGAGCAACTAAGCCTGTGCGCCACAACTACTGAACCTGCGCTCTAGAGCCCACGAACCACAACCACTGAAGCCCGCACGCCTAGAGCCTGTGCTCCACAGCAAGAGAAGCCACCGCAATGAGAAGCCTGTGCACCATAACGAAGAGCAGCCCCCGCTCTCCGCAACTAGAGAAAGCCCACACGCAGCAACGAAGACCTAACACAGCCAAAAATAAATAAATAAAATTTATTTAAAAAAAAAAAAAAAAAGAAACGAGGACACAGAAAGGATTTGTACACAGGAGTGCCTCACAGGGTCCTGCTCCATTTCAGGGAGACAGCAGAGGAAGAATGGTATATGAGGGGAAAGAGGAGAGCTGATAGAATTCAGCTTCTATCCCCTTCGCGGCTTTGCTAATTTCCTTCTCTGTGGGGCAGTCAATGCCCTTGAAGAACTCATTTCAGGTAGTTTAGCGCCCTGAATCCAGGGACACCATTGCAATCCTGCTACTTCGATGTGGAACTTCGGGCAAGTTTCTTGGATCTTTTCAGACTGTTTCATCCTTTTTTGTTGGCCAAGCCGCCAGGGATCGAATTGGGCCCTCAGCAGTGAGAGCGCACAGTCCTAACCACTGGACCACCAGGGAATTCCTTTCATCATCTTTACTTACTTTTTAATATTTATTTATTTTATTTTATTTTTGGCTGCGTCGAGTCTTAGTTGTGGCATGCGGGATCTTTCGTTGTGGCCTTCGGGCTTCTCCCTGGTTGCAGTGCTCGGGCTCCAGGGCGCGTGGGCTCTGTAGTTTGCAGCACGTGGGCTCTCTAGTTGAGGCAGAAGCGGGCTTAGTAGCCCTGTGGGATGTGGGATCTTATTTCCCTGACCAGGGATCAAACCCGAGTCCCCTATGTTGGAAGGAAGATTCTTAACCACTGGACCACAAGGGGAAGTCCCCCCTTTCATCATCTTTAAATGAAAAGAATACCACCCACTGCAAGGAGGAATAAAGGAGATTACATATTTGATGACAACACTTGGTGTTCCTTCTTACAGTGCCCCATCCATTAGTCCAAGGTCTCAAACACAGCTAAGACAAAAGCCAGGCTCTGTCAGCTTGTCCAGACCAAAATGTTTTCTTCTTCAGCTCACTGCCTTTCATATCAAGGGTTCCCCCACCCCCAGGTGGAGAAGATTTTCGGAATAACCTGATATAGATTGTGGGCAAGTTCTCTACATTTCTGATGATCTGCAGCCTCATGTTTGCGAAAATCTTCCATAGGCACCTTCCAATTTATCTCTTGGAGCCATTCCTTTGCTTTACTTTCAGGGACTAGTAAATGTACAAGCTGGTACAAGTTTGAATATCCAGGCTCTTAAGTTCTTACTGTAAGATGAAATTGTTTAGCAAACCCCAAGGGATCCTGTGAACAATCTGGAAATTCCTTAGTTAAGGCCTTAAGTTCTGTTCTAGTCCAAGGGTGTGTAGGTAAGAGCAGGTTTCTCCTTAAAGGGGGTGGCTATTACCTTAGGGCTGTCTTTATCCTTTCCCTTAGACTCAACAAGTTCTTCCTTTGAGATTAGAGGTGGAAGAGCAGAGAGGTCAGCATAGAGGAGCTCAGAAAGAAGAGGATACGAAGGAGCCAAAGGAGGAGAGAAAGGAGGAGAAGCAGTGATGACTTATGAGGTCTTTTCTAATCAAGTCACCATTTCTGATAATTTCTGATTTGTCTCTCACAATGAAGCCATTTTATCATTCTCTCGTTTTGAGGCTTCCAGGTGCCAATTAAAATGTCTCCATTCTAGCTGTTTGATCTTAAGCCGGCTTTTTCTAATTTAGTGTGCAAATAAAATTTACCAACTTAGGTAAATCGAAAGTGCCCCATTTTGGCCATCTCAGGGACAAATGATTTTTGGTCAGACCCTCCCATTAAGTTAAACGTTTGCAAGTGTCAGTTTCATGGGTGTTATACATAAACCCAGCTGGGGTTCCCATAGGTGGCTATTCATCTGGGAGCTGTTTGGCCCGTGAGGCATGATTTCCCATTTTTAGTTTGGTAGTCTGGTTCAGGTATGCGATATGATCTGAACAATTTTCTGAGGACAGTGTGGTGGACTGGATGTGCACTGCTTCTGAGTCTAGCTCCCCAAGGAATTACCCTTGAGTCGGTTTGACTCTCTTATGTGTCTCGGTTTCTCCCTGTGACAGTCTTAAACTGTCATGGGTGCAGGGAGTGCTAAGTTATCAGCTTCTGTTGCGCCCCCCAGATGAGCAGTATTTACTTAATGGTTGTAGTGGGGTTCCCTTGTAGGACCACTGCACATAGTAAGGATTGATCCTCAGACACTTCTGCAAGGTCCTCAGTCACCTGAGGACGCCTTGTGGCCAGAAGGAGCAAAATGTCCCTTTATTCTTCAGAGCTGAATAACTCAGTCTCTCATTTCACTAACAAAAAAGTTTTGTTAAGACCTGATATCAATTTACCCCTTTTTTTCCCTTGATTTAAGCCAAACTTAACAAAAACCAGCTACCTATGTCTCCCTGGACTTCCTGTCCAGATCCCCCTAGGACCCTGCCTAGGAAATTCCTACGTGCCCCTTAAGACAAGTAAAAACCAGCCCAAATAAAATTTTCAGGATCATCACCAAAACAATGAGATCTGGGTATTAGGAGAACTCACCAGAACACCTGAGAGATGCTGAGAAGCTGGTGAGGCTCAAAGTACCCATGCTGGTACTGAGTGCCGGTTTGAGGCATCTTCCAGGTGTCCTCTGGTGGCTGTCTCTGGTATCCTGCTGACTACACCAAGCATATTTTGATGAAAAATTAATCAATGGCCAATCTGTGAAAGAAATGGAAAATTTTATTTGAGCCAAATCTGAGTACTGTAACCCTCAAATTTGTGTTCCAAGAACTGTTCTGCCTGTTAAAAGTCAAAACACAGTTACGTAAGTTTTTTGAGACAGAGCCGTACATTAGATGATGTATTATTAACAGTTTACACAATCCAGATCGGCAAGTGCAAACTGATGGGTCATTGTGACCCCTTTACAAGATCAAGAAGAAATGTTGTCTTTTAAGGCGTTGTCTTGTTCCTGCTAGGAGGATGTTACTGTTTATGTTCGAGCAGGTATTTCTGCCAGCGGGGAAGGTTTTGTTGAGGCAAAATGCAGATACACAATGCACAGTAGAGAGGAGACAGGAGGCTAAAGGGCAGAGGAAATTTTTTTATATTTAAATTTTTCTTGTCTTGCCATAAAATGTGAATTTCACTTCACACACCTTATCAAAAATTGTTTTGGGAGAGTAATGAGACAGGAAGCCAGATTATCCACAGGTGAAAGAAGAAATCACAATGGAAATTAGGACATATTTTGAACAGAAAGACAAATAATCAAAATAGGACATAGCAAAATTTGGGATGCTGCTACCTGGCCCTTAGAGGGACAATTTATAGTTGTTAATGCATATACTGGAAAAGATAAAAATTGAAATGGAATTACCTTATCTTCTATTTTAAGAACCTAGAAAAAGAACAGTAAATTAATGGGAATTCCCTGGTGGTCCTGTGGTTAGGACTTTGCATTTCCACTGCTGGGGGCCCAGGTTTGATCCCTGGTCGGGGAACTAAAATGCTGCAAGCCACGTGCCATGGCCAAAAACATAAAATAACCAACTTGTTGTGATAATCATTTCATGATGTATGTAAGTCAGATCATTATGCTGTAAACCTTAAATTTATACACTGCTGTCAGTTGTATCTCAATAAAACTGAAAGAAAAAAAGGTGCTATGGTAGTGCCCCATGACCTCCTGCCTGCCCAAGGAGTGGCTCAGGAACTAAAATCCTGCAAGCCATCCATCTTTCACACAGTGCTACATTCATTTTTTTCTAAATCATTCATTATGGTGATTATCTGCTCAAAATGTGTCAGTGATTCCTTATTGCCTAGATTCATGGTTCCCAGACTGTGAAAGGCATCCCTAGGCAGTAAGCTCACTGGGACGCCACGGGATAAACTTTTGGGGGAATCACAGTGATACATGACATGTTAAACAACATGTGAAGTACTAGCTCAAAGTAGGTCAGTTTCAACATTAGGTCATGCTATGTTCCTCTCAGTGTCAAACAGGATAGGAAGGTGGTAGTGTCCAATTTGATTCCAAGGCTTGAGAAATTAAACTGTGCCCCACATCCCATTAGTAAATAATTGTAGTTATTTAAAAATAAAAATATTTTCTTTAGATTTATTTGTATTATTTTTTCAAATACCTACTAAGTTGTTAGGACACAAGTGCTTATCATTTGGACCCAACTACTTAAAAATAGAACTTTTAGGTATTTCTTTTGGTGTGTCATAAAATATTGAGACACTAGGAGCATCATGAACTGAGACAGTTTGTAAACTTCTGGCTTGGATGATAAAAATCCACACCTCCTAGCTTGCATTTAAGTTTCTTCAAAACGTCTAGTAGCACCATGTACTTTCCACTCCCATTATTCCCTGGCTCAAATCTTTCTCCAGTACTTGCTTGTTGTTTGACCTTGGGCAAATCAACTTCATTTCATTAACTAATTTCATTAATTAATTATATGGATTAATCTCATATAATCTCTGAGCCTTTTTCTTTAGCTATAAAAAGGGTTAATAGTGCTTACCTTGTATGACTGTAATGAGGATTACATGAGAATGAACATAAGGAGGCACACACATAAACATCACATATGGCATATTACAAGTGCTCATTTAAGTGTCAGATATAATCCCCTCATCTTTTTTTTTTTTAATATCTTGGCCGTGCCACATGGCCTGTGGGATCTTAGTTCCCCGACCAGGGATCGAACCCATGTCCCCTGCAGTGGAAGCAGAGTCCTAACCACTGGACCACCAGGGAATTCCTCCCCTCTCATCTTGAACCTTCTGAAGAAGCCCAGTGTTCTTACGTAGTTCCTCAAGACTCATCTGGATAGCCCCCCTTTTTTTTTTTTTTCCTTCAGTCTCTCATAATTTTATTTTCTCCTTGGAAGTTCCAATGATCCCCTCCTTGGGTTTGACTGATTTGCTAGAATGGCTCACGGACTCAGATAAATATTTTATTTGCTAGATCTGGTTTATTATAAAAGGATATAACTCAGGAACAGCCAGATGAAAGAGATGCATGGGGAAAGGGCGTGAAGCTTCCATGCCCTCTCTGAGTGCGCTTCTGTCCCCAAATCTCCATGTGTTCACCAACCTGGAAAGTTCTCAACCCTCTAGCTAGCCTCTCTAAATATTACTCTTCCTTCAACCCCAGTCTACCGCTTCCATCAAGCCTCCCCCAACCGAACTAGCTCAGAGTTAACTACTATAGCATACAACTATATCACACAACCCACTGTTTAGTAAACTATTGCCTTTGTTATTCAACTTGTATATCACCTGGGCAATGTTTCACCACATGTACTGTAAGCATTTCTGAGGTTAAGAATGTCATGCTACGTTAAAGTTTCCTATAGCGTCTAGCAAAGTGGAGGGTGCAGATCACACTGGTTCATGTAATGCAGGAATTTATTCAGGCTGTGGATCAGAATAAGCACCACACCTCCACACGTACAAAAGGCAGACGGAGCAGCAGAGGTCAGAGGGACACAAGAAAAGGCAAGACTGCACAAATGCTGGCTGGTGGTGCAAAGCAGCGTCGTGAGGTGAAGGCCCCTTGTGAGGCCAGAACTTGAGCAAGCAGGATCTCAACCCTGGGCAAGATGAGTAATGGAGGAGTTGGGATAGTTCCATTCTTAGGAGTTAACTAGGGAGGCATGACAAGGAGGTAAGGATCTCACAGCTGAGTTTCCCACCCTTTCCTTCCAAGAAGGAAGTAGAACTTTGGGGGGGACCAGAAATGCCAATTACAAATTCACTTGGGTAGAAATCTTTTAAACTATAAACATCCTGAAAATGGGTAGAAGAAAATATTCAGCCCTTCTCACCAGTGAGAATTATTTAACTGGGTTTCCCTATCAAAATATTTGGGACATAACCAACTGTGTGAATGTTGTATGTGTATGAAGGAAAAGAATTTTAGCCCTATAAGTTAGGGTGGGATGTTACTTGACTGGATTGGGTGGCTTTGGGCAGCCCCAATAATGCTGAAGAGTAGGGGAATTTGCTGAAGAAATTGGGAGAGGCGCAGAAAAAAATGCGAGATGGCCAAAGCCAAAGTCTGCCTAGTTTGACTATGAAATATGGCGGTCCCTTTGGTGAACTGGCGGTTGCAGGGGTGGGGTGTGGCTGCTGTGGACTTCAGTTGACTAAGGATCAAGGGGGCCAGGTTCAGGATTGGTTGTGCAAAGCAATAGCAGAGATACACGCATACTTAGGAATGCAGGCAGCTAGTGACACAAACCTGGTGGATGGAGCGTGGCACCCACTGCTACAAACAGAAGACTAGTTAATGTTCCTGGAAGATGGGGTTGGGGGGTGTGGGAGGGGCACTAGCCACAGAGCACTTAATGAGTGGAAGAAAAATATTCTGGGTGAAACTGGAGGCTTGAACTTGTTACCTAGATTAGTTCAATAGTATTCAGTGGACGTATTTAGGTTAAAAGGCTATTTTCATTTGCCAGTGCTGCAGTCTGAATAGTTACAGAAATATTTATTTTAAAAGTAACACTTTATACAAAAAAAACAGAACTGATTTAGATTAAAAGCTCCAAGGTGTATTGTTTCATAGGTGTTATTGCTATCTATACCTTCACCCCATTTATTAAGCCATTTCAGGTAACTTCCAGTTCATAAATTTACAGTGAGGTTATAGAGCCCAACCAGGATGGGACAGAATGTGTTCCAAGTTACAAGGGGACCGCAGGGCTCCTCAGTGATGTCTCCCGTGGAGCACCTGCGCACCACCGTTTCTTCCCGCACGTCTGAATGTGACCTTTTGGCTTCTCTGGCTGTGGCTGGTTTAGTCTCCTGATACTAATTCTGTGCCGCTCTGTTGCCTAGGAGGTTGATCCAACCTTTCAGGCCCCCTCTCTTGTAGGCCTCAATTACGTATTGTGAGGTTCAGGAGAGCTGGCCAATCTGAAGGCTGGGAATGCTTGCTTAAAGGAGGAATTGCCATTCCAGCATAAACTGTCCTGAATCCTACTGCAGAAACTGTTTTCATTCCGAGGATGGTGAGTCCTAGGAGATCATGGCCAAGAAGCAGATGTCTTAAGTGGCTTCCTCTGAGAGTTTATCCCCAAGAGGGAGCCATGTCGCCACCTGCTTTTTATCACATTTCTAATAGCCGCTCCATTTCCTCAAGGGCTGTTGTAAAATCATTTACTTGACTGTTACATAAGGTCTGTTGTTCTAGGAACTTGGCCCTCTCTTCTTCCTTTATCTTCAACTTTACCTTTAAGGCCTGCATGGAAAGACATTTAAAAAGACAAAAAACAAAAAACCACCAAACTCTGACTCACAGGAAAGACAATACCATAACCAGAACATTATGCTTCTGTTTCACTGAGGAAGACCACTGAGATACTGACAGACATTGTCTTTTCTATCTTAGGTTTGTTTATCTGTGTTAGTTTTAGGAACTGTCTCTCTCTACTACAGAGTCTGTTATCTCAACTGGAGCAATGAAATCCTCTAGGATTCCGTGTAGTATCCCATGGTTCATCCAAGCAATCCAAAGCGGCCCAGACCCAAGAATCGGGGTTTCCTATTACAGGTTTCCCTGAGATATCAAGTTTCTACAGCATGGATTTCACACAGGTGTCAACTGTCAACCTGGAGCCACCTAGCGTGTTGCACATTGCCTCATGCCCTGCAGATGTGCACATTTCTAAGAGTCTTTAGAACAGAAAATTAGTTGAAAAAAATGGTGAAATCAAATAAAGTCTTGGAATTTAGTCAATAGTAATGCATCAATACTGGTTTCTTAGTCTTGACAAATACAGCATGATAATGTATTGATATTAGGGGAGCTGAATTCTCCATTATCTTTACAACTTTTCTGCAATCTAAAATTATTACAAAATAGTTTATTAAAAATGAATAAATAGATAAATAAGAAAAGCCCTCCACAGATCCACCTATTGTGGTAGGAAATGGTAATTTTGCCTTGTGGAGATGTCTGCCTCTCACCTGTAACTCCTCCATCTGCTTTTTGGCTGTTTCGTTAAAAAGCTTCAGTTCATCTTGCAAAGTTTCTAACAGCAGCTGAGAGAAAAGTACAATGTAGTAACAAATCTTTATTGAAATGTGAGAACTTTCTTCATATAAACTAATCTCTTCATGGGAGTTGAATTAGATGATCGCTAATATCCCGTCTGTTCAGTCACTGACTGTCTGCAAACATGCCGGGCTCTCTCGTGGGCCTGGAAGAACTGAGTCCACAGCATGGACAGAGAACCCCACCTCCACGTGCTCTGTGCTACACAGGTAATATGAACGAAAGGCAGTAGCCACTAAAGGGGTGACAAATCGCCTGGGGGAGCTAAGGAAAGCTTCCATACCTAGTATTCTAGGATTCTAAGGTGACAACTGATCTTCCTGGGGAATAGATCACAGAAGCTCAAAAGGCTTTAATTACAAACAATTGCTCTCCTACTTCAGGGAAGGAACCAAAGAGAAGACAGATTTAATTCAGGCTGGACCTTTGTAAGACACAGTTCTCAGCAAAGGAATAAGGGGAGAAATTTGGTAAAGCGAAGAATAGAGAAACCAGAAAGCTGTCCCTACTGGTCCACCCTACTATGGGTTTTAAAGTAGTAAATTTTCAACTTAGACTCACTCACTCATATATCACTCACAAAGTCACCTTCCGAGTAAAATACGCTATTTTGAGTACACATCCACCACCCTCTTCCACTATCCTGGATAACCGAAGGCTGCTTCGTGGGCTTTGCCGAGCATACGGCAGAGACCTGCTTAGATCTGCAGGGCCTCACGCTCACTGGGCCTTCGCCCACTCACACCCACACCCTCACCATCGAGTCCATGTGATCCGTGGTGGAGTCTTGCTGTGACGCCAGGGTCTCACTGCCTAAAACCAGTAAATACAACAAAGTCAGCCTTGCCTAAAGAACTGCAGCTTAAAAGAAAATTAAAAGCCCTCCACAGAAGTATTCATGAGGGAAACTTCTCTAAGCATCTGAAAACTCTCTCCCCTGAGTTTTCACCTTGGCAAGGTCACCCACGCCTGCCTTCCAGAGCTGGATTTTATCTCCCCTTCCTCCCCTTTGGTATGGATATGGCCAAAACTTCATCCTGCTTTCTCCTCAGCTCAGCGGAAAATTTGTCCAAAAGAAATGTATAGGTTGTATTTTTTGGTTTTGTTAACAATACACAAAACTATTTTTAAAAGCTTTTCAGGCCTTAAAAAATTTTATTATTTTTGGTAAAAACAGTGCATACACGTAGGAAATTAAAATCATCCAGAAACGTATATGGTGACTATCAAGAATATATCCTAAAATGCACAGGTTAATGGCAGCATTCAGTCAGCGCTCCTTAATTCAAACAAGCCTGGGCTCCTTCCCTGGGCATTCTCAGGCTCCTCAATTTCAGGCTCTCTTGCAGTCCTGGGGTAATCCCTTCTTCCGCTTCCTCTCTGTGACAGACTCTGCCCTCTAGGGACAGGGTCAGAACAGGAATCACATTTTAAACACCGTGATTCTGCTAACTAGCCAGCTTTAGGAACGCTTTCAACAGTATTATCTCTCTCTCCACCTGTGAAGGTTACCTGTATGCTATATCCCTTGAAAGAAAGAAAGTATTTCTGATCTATTTGCAAGATCATACCTGTCAGCACCAAACTAATGGTATAAAGTGTTCAGATAAGAAAGAGAGAATCCTCTCTGCACAACCATCTGAAACTCCGCTGGGCAGGCAAAGTCAACATCACAACAGAACAGAGTGGAGCTCCCCCAAATCTTCAGGGCTTTGCTAGGCAACCCCTGCACTGACTGGGTCAGCTGACACCATGCCAGACCCCTGATGCACAGTCCAGAATCACCCAGGAAGGGGCACGTGCAATGACTCCTTTGAAGGCAGTTGTGTCTCTTACCTGGGTTGAGGCCCTTGCTCTCCAAAATTGCCAAACAGCTGTCCTGAAACTTCTCCAGCAGCTCCACTTTTTGGGTCAAGTCCTTCAGCTCTCCCTATAGGGGTGCCATACAGACAGGTAAGGCCTGCCCCATTCCTCAGGGGCAGCCACAGTGCAAGCCTGGCATCTTCTCCTTCTGCGCTCAGGCACCTGGCATGGTCCCTCGGGATTCCACATGCATCACCCAGTGCAGCTGATGGCAGGTCTGGTGGATCGCTTACCTGAGTTTCAGTCAACTTCTGGTGCAACTGCTTGTTGACGGCCTCTAAGAGCTGGTTCTTATCCTTGAGCTCTTCCTCTGATTTCTCTTTACTCAGTGGCTTATAGCTGTAATGATAATCGTACTTAGATGAAGTGGTGGAGGGATCAAGAGTATGGGCTATGGAGTCAGGTTGGTTTGAATCCTGGCATCACCACATAGTGGTATATGACCTTCATGGAGTTGTGTAACCTCTCTGAGGCTGTTTCCTCATTTCTAGAATTAATACCCACATCTCATAATATTATTATCATGAAGGATAAGAGAGAATACATGTACAATTCTTAGCACAGCTACTGACACGAAACTTTTAATAAGTAATAGCCATAGCCAAAGCAGTCTTGAGGGAAAAAAACAGAGCTGGAGGAATCAGACTCCCTGACTTCAGACTATACTACAAAGCTACAGTAATCTAGAAAATATGGTACTGGCACAAAAACAGAAATATAGATCAATGCAACAGGATAGAAAGCCCAGAGATAAACCCACGTACCTATTGTCAACTAATCTACGACAAAGGAGGCAAGGATATACAACGGAGAAAAGATAGTCTCTTCAGTAAGTGGTGCTGGGAAAAACTGGACAGTTACATGTAAAAGAATGAAATTAGAACACTCCCTAACACCATACACAAAAATAGACTCAAAATGTATTAGAGACCTAAATGTAAGACCGGACACTATAAAACTCTTAAAGGAAAACATAGGAAGAACACTCTTTGACATAAATCACAGCAAAATCTTTTCTGATCCACCTCCTAGAGTAATGGAAATAAAAACAAAAATAAACAAATGGGACCTAATGAAACTTAAAAGCTTTTGCAAAGCAAAGGAAACTACAAACAAGACGAAAAGACAACCTCAGAATGGGAGAAAATATGTGCAAACGAATCAACGGACAAAGGATTCATCTCCAAAATATATAAACAGCTCATGCAGCTCAATATCAAAAAAACGAACAACCCAATCAAAAAATGGGCAGAAGACCTAAATAGACATTTCTCCAAAGAAGACATA
>NW_021145470.1:21851-47286 GCF_002837175.3 Physeter macrocephalus
TATATACAATGGAATATTACTCAGCCATAAAAAGGAACGAACTTGGGTCATTTGTAGAGACGTGGGTGGATCTAGAGACTGTCATACAGAGTGAATTAAGTCAGAAAGAGAAAAACAAATATCGTATATTAACACATATATGTGGAACCTAGAAAAATGGTACCGGTTTGCAGGGCAGAAATAGAGACACAGATGTAGAGAACAAATGTATGGACACCAAGGGGGAAAAGTGGTGGTGGTGGTAGTGTGATGAATTGGGAGATTGGGTTTGACATATATACACTAATATATATAAAATAGATAACTAATAAGAATCTGGTGGCTTCCCTGGTGGCACAGTGGTTGAGAGTCTGCCTGCCGATGCAGGGGATACGGGTTCGTGCCCTGGTCTGGGAAGATCCCACATGCCGCGGAGCGGCTGGGCCCGGGAGCCATGGCTGCTGAGCCTGCACGTCCGGAGCCTGTGCTCCACAACAGGAGAGGCCACAACAGGAAGAGGCCCGTGTAATGCAAAAAAAAAAAAAAAAAAAAAAAGAAAAGAATCTGCTGTATAAAAAAATGCAAAAAATCAAAAAAAAGTAATAGCCATTATCATCATCAATATTAAGCCTTTTCAAAGTTCTGAGTCCTTCTTGATAGTATTTTGTCTTCAGAACTTTTAAGTCATGCCCAAATGACAGATGTGGAACGAAAATCTATTTCTACAAACTTTTCAGCTTATGTTATTTCTGTCTGCAGAACTGCAAAATGTCCAAGCAAGTCTCAAGCAGAGAAAGATGGATCCTTCTCCAGAATTTCACCAGCAGCAGCAGCAGCAGCAGCAGCAGCAGAACACTCATCTCGAAATCACTAACCACACGCAGGCTCTCCCATCCTGAGGGCTTCCCGCTCCTGCTGATGGGCCATAGCTAGGTTGGGGCAGTGGTCCTGGCATGGAGCCCCCAAACTCTTGTCAGGTACTCAAGATGGTAGCATCACTGATTCTTGCCCTGACAGTGGTTCTCAAACCCGGCTGTGCCTCACCCCTGAAAATCCCATCTAGATTTCTGGGGTGGCACCAGACTCCAACACAGTGAAACAAGTTCTGTGAGGGATTCTGATGTACAACCAGGATGGAGCTCCACTACCCTAAAATGGTGGCCAGGTTTCATCTACCCTGACACTCACCTCTTCCTGATGTTCCTCCTGGTGGCAGTGTCTGTAGCTTTCAGCTGCCTAGAGAAACAAAAACAAATCAGGATGTTAACTAGACTTACTGCGGTGATCATTTTGCAATATATACAAATATCAAATCATTATGTTGTACACCTGAAACTAATACAATGTTGTATGTCAACTATACCTCAATTAAAACAATAACAACAACAAAGAAATCAATTAGAGAATCACGGTACTGTTATTACTGTTTTTTTTTTTTTTTTTGGTATATTTGTCCAGGCCGTGTGCAGCATGTGGGATTTTAGTTCCCTGACCAGGGATCGAACCCTGTGCCCCCTGCAGTGGAAGCACAGAGTCTTAACCACTGGACTGCCAGGGAAGTCCCAGGCAGCACAAGCTTGAGAAGCTCTGAGGGCCCATGCACTTTTGTTTCAGCCCAGAGTACTGAAAAAAGCATATGAATAGGGCACGGGCTCCCCTCCTGACCACCTCAACAACCTGACACACCTGATTCTGCTCAAGACAGTGTGGCTACTTCATGTCAACCTCACTCACACGGGAGCTGAACACCAGGTAGAGGGACACACATGCACACTACACTGGGCTGGACTGCTCAGAGCAGCAACCTAGGCTAACAGCTAGGCCCCACCCACCACGACTACCCCTTAGGGCTGGTTTGACTGCAGTGCTGCTATTTGTACACTCAGAGCAAATGCTGAGAGAGGAAAGAATATCTCTTATTGTAACCCTGGCTGTGCCTCTTCTGACCTGATCAACACAGAGGGTTCTGACAAACAGGTCAGCGACGCTGCACTGCTATAGGCCACTGACTACAGGCCAATCCTTCAGATACCCCATGCTCTCAAAAGCCCTAATTCTTGGTACTGAGCAATTTCTAGCTCAGTGTTCTAATTGGATACCGATGCTCTGACTCTCACCCATTGTCTCGTCTTGGTTTGATGATTTTTGTAACATCATTTTCTGAATCTCCTGAGTGAGGTCGGGAAACATCGACTTCTTTGGACCTAACAGGTAACAGGCTCTTAGAAGTGGCTCTAGTTTGTGCATCTGCAAAGGAAAACAAGAGGGTGGAATCCCATGCATCATGACCCAACAGTGCAACTCTATAAATTCAGAAGAATAAGACTTCTAGACCAATTGGGAATAGAAATCAAAATTCTTTAAATGTGACAGTACAGTGTGTTTGAGGGTAGCCAAAAGCTTGCTGATACAGCAAACTGAATGGCCAGAGGGTATAGGTGTGAAAGTGGAGATTCATACAAGCAAAGAGGATGAGAGGCAGTGTGGCCATCAGCAAGGCAGAACACAGCTGAGTCCTTCCTCACACAGCAGTTGAAAGGAACTATGTCATTCAGCTCCTACGCATTCTGCCCGCTCTCCTAAGGCTACACTAAAGCTGCTTCGAGTTTCAGCAGTTGCTTAGTTGTTTTGATCAGACTGGCTCCCTAACTAGTACTCTAAGAGACATCTTTGTGCCCCAGCATCTAGGAGAGTATCTGGCATATTAACAGAGGTTCAAAACCTACTTATTGAATAAACGGAACACGCCACAGTTTCATGGGTTATTTCACAGACCATCTCTAAACTAGCTCCTCTATTCTTCCCCTCTTCCATGCTGACTGCCTTTACCACCAGCCCTTTTAATCTGTTTATCCATCATTAAGTTTAGAGGCTTGTTAGGCTCCCTGTTTGGTATTCTGCTCTGATCCTGCTAGGCTACTGCCAGATAATGAGAGAAATGGCCCTGACATGACATTTTTCTTCCCCAGAGGAGAGCATTTCCCCCCTAGCCCTCATGCCAGCCCTCTACCACACACATCTCTCTACCACTTACATTCCATAGCAAATTCAAGTAACTTGTTCTGGAGTTAAGCACACACCCCCAGCACATGCACAGGATTCTTCTAGTTTATACTAACTTTCACTTTGTTCATTGTAAAATGGCTCCTTTAAGCTTGACCTAAATTAAGAGCCATAACAATTAAATCAAGCTGAAGAAATGAGGTACAAAGCACTGGATCACAGGGATTAGGAAACTCTGTTTGATAAAGATTTATTTTGATGACTAGCTGCACAACAGTTTGGAATAAATATGATTTCTCAGGCTAACAAATTATTTCATTTATAGGTACACTCAATCGGCACTTACATCCTATTTTCCCCTCTTACCCACAAAACAAGTATTAAAAAGGTTCTTTCTGAGGTCTCTGTTGGAAGTAAAAGGTAACTTTGAGTGCATGAATTTATCTTCTCCTCTCTCAAGTATTAATAAGTTACACACAATAAGAAATCTATCTCATGCAAAAAGGTGTCAATAGCAAATTGATCAAAATTAACACTCTTCATTGACTGGAATTGGTTTCAATAACCCGTATTTGTTAGATCCTAAGGACTGCATCATAGGAAAAATTTAGCAGGATTTAACAAAGACTATCTCCTTAAAATGAGAGATGCGAAGGAGGGAATTGGATGGCTGGTGTCAAGGAAGGGAAGACTTGTTTTTCACTGTATATCGTTTCCCCATTTTGGATATTTATTTATTTTGAATGTTACCTATTCAAAAAACTAAAAAACAACCAACCCATACCTAAAATCTAAAATCCTGAGAGGCAACCTAAAAATGTTAAACTATTGAGGTTACATATGATCATAAAGCTGGGACAAGGAAAAAGCAAAGAGATGAAAACTTCCAACTTGGCTGGGGAGATGCCAGTCACTCCCCACCAAACGACAGACTGCTTTCTAAGGGAAAGGCAGCGTAAGACCGGCTCCATTTCCTCCATCAACTCCTAGGTCCTACTGATGCCAGAATTGCCACTCAGGTGTTCTGAAGCAACATAGGACAAACACAGCCCTTTGAAGCCTTTGAAGTAAAGCCCATTTACTTCAAAGGTCAATCCTGCTACTGCTCATCAGTCAACTGCATGGAGTCATCTGGGAAGGGATCTTTTTTTTTTTTTTTGCGGTACACGGGCCTCTCACTGTTGTGGCCTCTCCCGTTGTGGAGCACAGGCTCCGGATGCGCAGGCTCAGCAGCCATGGCTCACGGGCCCAGCCGCTCCGCGGCATGTGGGATCTTCCCGGCCCGGGGCACGAACCCGTGTCCCCTGCATCGGCAGGCGGACTCTCAACCACTGCGCCACCAGGGAAGCCCTGGGAAGGGATCTTAAATAGCTGCTTCAAAATCTCCTACCACAGGTTCTGATGTTTGAAGCCTATTCTGTGCTATAATCTCTAGATCAGACAGCTCAACAACTGCAGACTTTAGGAGATGACTTTCAGCTGCAAGCCAAGTAACACAAAGCAAATGGCAAAGCAATCAAATACTGCTTTTATTTTTATTTATTTATTTATTTAATTTTTTAGTTTTTGACCACGCAGGGCATCTTGTGGGATCTTAGTTCCCCGACCAGGGATGGAACCCAGGCCCTTGGCAGTGAAGGTGCAGAGTCCTAACCACTGAACCGCCAGGGAAGTCCCAAACATTGCTTTTAACCATCTCTCTTCTCCCAAGATTCTCGAATACTAGTTAGGCCTGACCCTTCTCTCTCACTTCACTCAACAAATGTTTACTGAGAATGTACTATATAAGAGACACGATGCCCTTACAAATGTGAACCAGACACAGTGTGAACCCTAGCGCTCCTTAAGTATCTCGCTTTTCATATGACTCTCTTCTCTCTTCCCTGACAACAAACCCAGTCCCTCCAGGTCTGGAACTAAAACAGGTAAATGTTTAAAAAGGGATTCCTAGCTTAATGGGAATAATATTGTAGAATAATCAGCAACTTAAATCTAATTGGTGAATGCAGCAGAGTTCGGTTTGGGGGAGCAGGGGTACGGGTCAAGTCTAAATTCCCACCATGTGGCCCGTCCCCTAACTCCCATCATAAGCCTAGACAGCCCGGTTCTAGGGGAGTTAGGCTGTCAGAGCCGACAGAACCCCTTCCCCTGCCGGAGCTCTCCATTCCCAGCCACCGATTTGATCCCCCATACTCCTGGCCTGACTACCCGGGGCCAGTTCGCAATGCCCGGGGGCAGGGGCGGCGTGGACACCCACCTGCGGACAGGCCGCTGCTCAGCACAGAGGGGGGCTGCAGGGTGTACACTGTCTTCACCACGCTGGTCATCGTAACAAGGCGGCACGGCTGGGGCCTAGAAGGTACAAGGTGAATGTTACCCAGGAGTGGGCCAGGGGGCCCGAGCAGGCGGAGGGCCCCGGAAGAGCGCGACTCAGGAGAGAGAAAATCCTCCATTCCCAGCCCATCCCATCGGCCTCCCACATCCAGCCCAGTCTCCCGCCCCGGGAGAGCCGAACCCAGACGCCTGCTGCTCCTGCCCGCAGGCCTCGTCGCTCTGGTTCAAAAGACGCTCAGCAATAACTGCCGTACCGCAGACCGGGTCTGCCGCCTGGGTTTCAAACGGAAACTTCCGGTGGCCGGGAGGGAGGGGTGCGATGCGCTCTCTGTAGGCGGCCATGTTGTACGGAAGGCACTGCCGTGGGCGACGCCTTCGGGGGCTGCCATGCTGTACGGAAGATCCGAATCGAGGCACAAGCGTGAGCTTCCTGGGGATGGATGTGGAAGCTCCCAGGTCTGTGCCGGGTAGGGGAGTGGTGCGCTTTGCCGGCCTAAATGGAGCAATGAGTCATTGGCGTCTTATTCCGGCCTTGGGACGCAAACGCGGTCACGTTTAGAGTCCATGTCACAATCCTTCTCTTCATTTGGTCTGTGATTGTTAGAGATAGTGCAGGATACCGGATAGCCAGGAACACAGAGAGGGATGGGCAGAAAACTACACGTTACAGGGTGGAGAGTGGCAGGCGAGGTTTGGAGAGGGTCTGTGAGCTGAAATACTTGAAACACCTACCCTCAGTCCTAACTTTAATAACACTTATCCAGAATTTAAGCGGAGATTCAAAGCTACTCCTAGCGAACAGGGCAGGGTTCTCAAACAGTGCACTAATTCATTTCGCTCAACAAATATTTACTGAGCCACCTGCTAAGTGCCAGACCACAATTCTAAGTGGGCAGATGGGATGAGGGCAGCAAATATCAACACTAACCTGGGCTCTGCCCTCTTGGAGTTTACAATCCAGGAAACAGCAAACAAATAATCACACAAACTTGTCAACTATATCTCAGTTAAGCTGGAAAAAATATATATATATATATTTATCAACTATAGTAAAACTATGAAGGGAAAGTACAATGTGCTATGAGAGAAAAGCAGGGAAACCTAGTTTAAATTGCAGAGTCATTTTTTTTTGGCTGCGTTGGGTCTTCGCTGCTGCACGTGGGCTTTCTCTAGTTGCCGCGAGTGGGGGCTACTCTTCCTTGCGGTGTGCGGGCTTCTCATTGCTGTGGCTTCTCTTGTTGCAGAGCACGGGCTCTAGGTGCGCGGGCTTCAGTAGTCATGGCACGCGGGCTCAGTAGTTGTGGCGCACAGGCTTAGTTGCTCCGAGACATGTGGACCAGGGATCAAACCCGTGTCCCCTGCATTGGCAGGCAGATTCTTAACCACTGTGCCACCAGGAAAATCCCAGGGAAGACATCTTAAGTGATGTTTGACTGACAGAAATGAGTAGGAGTTAATCAGATGAACAATGGGGAAGAGGAGAGCAATGCAAAATCCCAAGGTAGGAATGGGCTTTTCCTAGAGGGACTGAAAGATGGGAGGCGAATGGTACTGATAAAGCTGGAGAGATAAGAAGTCAAATGGCAGTCTTTGTAGGCCAAAGGGAAAGAGAGTTGTAGTCCAAACGTAAAGAGATTTTTTTCCTTTTTTTTTTCTGAGATTTTTTTTTTCTTAAGGGTAATTAGAAGTAATTGAAGTATTAGAGCAGGAGAGTGTCATTCAATTTATATATATATATATATATATATATATATATATATATATATATACACATATATTTTGGCCGCACTGTGCAGCTTGTGTGATCTTAGTTCCCAACCAGGGATCGAACCCGAGGCCCTGGCAGTGGGAGTGCCAAGTCCTAACCACTGGACTGCCAGGGAATTCCCCCATTTATATTTTTAAAAGTTCACTCTGGCTATATACACATATATATTTTGGCCGCACTGTGCAGCTTGTGTGATCTTAGTTCCCAACCAGGGATCGAACCCGAGGCCCTGGCAGTGGGAGTGCCAAGTCCTAACCACTGGACTGCCAGGGAATTCCCCCATTTATATTTTTAAAAGTTCACTCTGGCTACTCCATGGAGAATGGATTGAAGGGGATCAAGAGCAGAATGAGAGAGACAGTTGGGAGGCTACTCTCATCATTCAAGTGAGAGATGATGGGGGCTTGGCCAGGATGGTGGTGGTGGTAGTGGAGATGGAAAGAGGCAGACACATTTAAGACAGCTTTTGAGGGCAGAATCTCAGGACTCAGTGCTAGACTGGATGTGGGGGAAGGAGGAGTAAGGGGGAGGGAGATCTTAAGGATGACTCCCAGGCTTGAATAATTGTGCGGATAGAGTCATTCTTTTGTGTTGGGGAGAGGTTTAGATTTCAGTTTTGAACACGGCAAACCTGAAATGCCTTTGAGACATTCAAGTGGAGCTGTCAAGTAGGCAGTTGGAAATACAAGCCTTGAGCCCGGAGGAGAGTCTAGGTTGGAGATATACTCTTGGGAGTTATGGGTATACATATGTATTTAAAGCTATGATATTGGATGAGATCACCAGGGAAGAAATGTACAGAGAGCCTTAGGACCAAGGACAGGGATGGCAGTACTCAGAAGCTGCAATGATTAGAAGGTGCCAGCCAAGAAATCTGATAAAGAGGTGCCAGAGAGGTGAGAAGAAAATAAAGAAAGGGTGGTGTCCTAGAAGCTGGGAAGAAGGAAGTGGTAAACTGCTGAAAAAGGGAGTGATAAATTATTGAAAATAACTGAAAGGGCAAGCAAGATGAGAATTTAAAAGAATCCATTTAATTTAGCAACAGAGAAGTCATTGGTGTGTACAAAATCCTGCAGTGAATAAACTCATGCATATGGTTTCTCACACACACACAAAAATCACTGTTGAGTATCAGAAGAGGAATTCTGGTGGAGAGGCTGGAGTGGAAGCCACACTGGAACAGATTGAAAAGTACACGAGAGACAAGGAAGCAGAGATGGCGGGTGCAGAAGAGTTTGTCTGTGAATGGAGTTAGAACAATTGGGCAATAACTGGAGGTGGGTTGTGGGGGTCAAGGAAGGGTTTTCTTGAAGATGTAGGTAATACTGGGTACATGTGCCTATGGGAGTGAGCCAGCTGAGAGGAAGAAAAGGATGCTTCAGAAGGGAGAAGGGATGATCAAAAGAGCAAAGTCATAGAGAAAGGGGCAAGGGAGATGGTACCTAGAGTAGCATCTTCAAACTCCTTTGTGCATGTACCCTCACAAAAAATATATTTTTAAAATGCACCCTCTTCATTTTTAGTTGATGCCTAAATTATTTCATAATTTTAAATAGTTGTAAAGGACGTATTTTCTGCTTGTTGTATATTGTGTATGCTCTTTATTCATTTCTAAACTTTTTTTCTCTTGATGTTTCATTTTGGATAATACCTATTGCTATGTCTTCAAGTCCACTAATCCTTTTTTTTTTTCTAAAACGTCTAAACCATTGATTCCATCCAGGGATTTTTTTTATCAGACATTTTAGTTTTCATCTCTACAAGTTCAATTTGGGTATTTAAAAAAATATATATATATATTTTTTTCTAAGTCTCTACTTAGCTATGTGAACATATGGAATACAGTTATAATAATATTTGGATATTCTTGGCTTTGCTCTCTCAAGGACTTCCTCAAGCAGAGCATTCTCAAGCAGTCCTTTTATTTGTTTTTCAGAAAATACTGCAGAGGGAGATGCCAGAGTAGGAGTCAGAATGAAGGAAAGGTCAACTGGGAAAGCGGAGGGTGGGGAGGCGAACTTGCCAACCTAAGCCTCCTTCTTAGGCTGATCAATATGAGGAGAGGAAAATTATGAAGAAGGAAGCTCTTGAAACTGATTCCCTTAAAACTATCTGTGCCCACCTACCTTCTAGAAAGTGTTCATGTCTCTGTGGGAATGCAAGCCCTAGTTGAAGGCCTCTGATGCAAAGTGTGTGAAGCCATTGATGGGGCCATTACTGCTTCTTTCTTTGTAACAGAAGGGATGGGTTGAGAAGCCAGTAGGAGCACGGTAGGTGAGTTGGGGGCTTGGTGCCTTGAAGGTGAGCACATTTTGCTCTGATGCCTCCAGGTTTCTTTATGAATAATGAGTTTTTTGTCTACTGAAAGTCGGGGTGCAGGGAGGTGAAGGACATCTGATGTCTGAAGCAGGTAAAGAAAGTATAAAATGATCATTGCAAAGAATGGAAACTAGTAACTGGAATGGAAGCTAGTTAGGCAGGGCTGAGACTGCAGGTGAGGTTGGTGGTCATGGATTCAAATCTACGTCAGTCTGCCCAGCTGAGTGATATTCGTTAGCAATCCTGAAGCTATTGTTTGATGTTTGTGAACTTGGTAAAATGTTGATCTTTTCTCTATGTTGAGGTCTAACATGAATAACCACACAGAGGCCTCATGATAACAAGTTTATCAAGGTCCTTCCAGGGCTCTTCAGCGCAAGGTGGCTTGGGACGGCCAGCCATTTACATAGCACACAGTGCCTCATCTTCCCAGTGAATTGAGTTACAGCTTCTTCTCTTAAGCATAAACACCACTACACCTTGAGTTACTGTTGTCCCTGTGAACAAGGGTGAGGTTAGAAAGTGTAAGGAATGTCTGTTTCTCCCACCCCCAAGCAAATCTTTTTTTTTTTTTTCAAGCAAATCTTGATGCATGGCATGGGTGCCAGAGAGCTTGTCATTGCCCACATGTATTATCAAAGGCCAAGATAAGGCCACCACGGAAGAAAAGATCAGAAACTATCCAGTATGTCCTCTTTCCTGGTACCCCTCCCCCACCTCCCTGTCTTGTCATGCACTGGGAGGAGGAGGAGTTAGTTGGAGGGGGCTGAGGGCAATTGGCTTATAAATCTCCTGTGAGATGTCTCTTTCAGAATCAGGCTCAAGCTGAGATATTGCCTAAATATCATGGTATGGGATGTGCCCATAAAATCTAAGATTCTGCCCGTCAAATCAATCTCTAACATTGTCACCAAAGTGCCACAGCCATGGAAGGATGGGTTTCCCCATAGTGACAAACTATTCCAAGTTACATTCTTAAAACGTATGGTACACATACTCATGCTCTGGGTGTGAGTTCAAGGACCTGTGGCACAAATAGGAGAAATGACCTCAAGTCCCAAATGAGTGTTAATGCAGTGTCTCAGTGTTAAGAAACCATTTCTTGAATTTTCCAGAGCCACCGTGAATGCTTTGGTTTTCCCTTGCCTCACAGCATGCATCTAAGCCTCTCCCCACATGTGTCCAGGGCCATACACTCACGGTAACCACCCATAATGATAATAGATCTGCTGAAACTCAAAGGAAATAGAAAGTGCTTCAAATCCCGCTTTCCCAAGTTGGGGCTAGAGAGGCGGGCGGGATTACCCACTGCTGTGGGAAGCCTGCTCTTCGTTCGGGCCACTCTGGGTGTGAGGTGCTGTTTTGGAGGACCACTGGGTTCCTCCAGTCCTTTGGGCCCGCTGGTGTAAAGAACAAATCCAGTGGGTGCCTCGGCTGCTCTGACTCATCTGCCTTCCTGAAGGGTTGTGTGGCCACAGCCTGCCAGAAGGGGACCCTGCGGAGGGCCCTCAGTTGTGCCCAGATCCCTGATGCCCACCCCAGACACCACTTCATGCTCTCTCGAACATTTCACTGGTTGTGTTCAGGCCAAGCTCCTGAAGCTCCAGTCCCAGACATCAACGTCTCCCCCTGCAAGACATGAAAGAAAAGGACCTGTTCCTCCGCACCTTTTCGTCCAGGGCCCTGCTGCCTTCCTACAACACGGGGCAGAAGAGCCGCGGTGAGTCACTGAGAGACCACTAAGATGCTGGACTCGATTTGAGTCAAGGCCAGACTTTTTTTTTTTTTTTTTTACACGGTACGCGGGCCTCTCACTGTCGTGGCCTCTCCCGTTGCGGAGCACAGGCTCCGGACGCACAGGCTCAGCGGCCATGGCTCACGGGCCCAGCTGCTCCGTGGCATGTGGGATCTTCCCGGACCGCGGCACGAACCCGTGTCGCCTGCATCGGCAGGCGGACTCTCAACCACTGCGCCACCAGGGAAGCCCAAAGCCAGACTTCTGCTCGTGCTCAGTAAGAAGGGCTCACCTTGTCCTCCCTCTGGCTGATGGTCCCAGACGAGACCAGAGCTCTGTCAGCCTGGCTGTGTGATAACAGAAGGATATATAGTCCATGGTGCAGAGAAGCCAGGCCAGAGAGGCTGAATTCTACTCAGACATGAAGACAGGTCCCAGCGGACCTCCAGGGAGATGGTCCGAGTTAGTCCTAGTCACTGTCTCTCCTTTCTGGTGTCAGGAGTCAAATGGGTATCATTATCTTGCAAAGGAACCGACATAACCGGTCATTTCTGCCCACGGTCTTCTGTCTCTTCCACAACGTCCATATTTTCATTGGGGTTCCGGCCTCACTTCTTATGGGTTACTTGGAGTGGGAGGTAGGGCTCAACAATACAGGAAAAAACCCCAAAACACCCCCTGATTTGCCTCCAGCTCTGCCACAGACTGTCTCTTTGGCCCTAGAAAAATCCTTCCCCTCTGTGATACTCATCCATAAAATGACCTGCATCAGTGGTTTCACACCACATTCTTCAGAGCCACCAGGAGCTTGAGGGCTTCCCCAGGGTCCCCTGAGAGGCACAGTAGAAAGGGAGGATTACCTGGCTCTGTACTCCCCCACCCCCAGCACCCACCAGAGTGGCTGCTTTTTATCTGCTTTATATACTGTTTCCACACAAGGATTCTTTGAAGAAAGGATCCTGAGGCTCCAAAGTTTGAAAACTGCTGGAATAAATGATTGTTAAGGTCCCTTCCAGTTTGAGATACTTGGACTTCTAAAGCCCAGCGCAAGTCGTTCCTCCTCCAGGAAGCCTTCCTGGTTACCATTCCTGGGTACTTGAGCTCCAGCAATAGTCATGGTGACAGGCCTATGGCCCTCAGCATGTGCTGCATGCTACTATCAGTGACCCATCGATGCCTGCATGTGTGTGTGAGCTGTTTCCCCAGCTAGAGAGTAAGCTCCTTAGGGCAGATGTCTGATTTTCCCTCCTTGCCTCTGTCCCCGTGTAGTGCCATTGGCAGAGTTGGTGTTCAGTAAACTTGCTGAAGTTCCAGGTGTCATGAGCTCTCATTTGGGATAAAACCTTCCAGAGAGACCCTTTGCTTTGGGGAGGGGGCAGTCAGCCTTTGGTCTGCTGAGTGCCCCTAGAGAGACCTGTCTTTAGGCTTCTCAGCTAGAGCTGGAGGGAAGCACGGGGGAGATGGGGAGGAACTCCAGGCTTGCTCAGAATGTAGCTCTTTCTGGAGATGGAGGCCTAAAGTGGGGAAGCAGGGGAGTTTACTGAGAGGCACCTGCGAAGGCAGGTTGTTAGAGGGTGTCAGAGGCCAAAGATCAAGACAGCCACGGGCCAACGTCCCCGGGGCAGGTAGACAGGAGGAGAGTGGCAGTTGTGGTGAATTGAGTCAGGAAGCCTGTTCTGCCATTTACTAGCTATGCGACTTTGTGTAAATCACTTAACCTTACCTAGTCTCAGTGTCTTTACCTGTAAACTGGCGGCAAAAGGACCTGACCAACTGTAGGCTACCCCATACAGAAGTGGTGAGATTTCCAGTCCACAATGGGTGTGGAAGTGTTCTGCAAGCTAAGATGCAGGACGTAAAGGACTTATTGTTGTTAACAGGGGAGAGGACCCTTCCATGTCAATGCAGCTTCCCATGAGGGACCATCAGCAGTTTAGGGATGCTCTGAGGCTGACCATTCCTCCTCCTCCTGCTTCACTTCCAGCAGCCATCTCTGCCTGGCCCTGACAAATTCCTGGTCAGACTGAGGAGTGTGAGGGGCGCAGGTAGTTACGGACAGAGGGCCCAGCCCAATTCTGGCCCAGAGAGGATCCCAAAAGAGAAGGAAGTGTCCTGATAAAAAGCCCCTGAAAGGTGTGAGGTCCAGGAGGCCTGCTGAGGTTTCCCAGGGCTGTTTTGGTTGGTGAGGTGCCCTGGCAGGGTCCCAAGGACTGGGTCCCTTAGTCCCACTGAACTTCTTGTCACTTGGCATGGGGGCCAGGCCAGCCTCCCCTGATACATGGAGCTACACCTGTGGCCTTCCCCCTTCCAGAGGGTGGGTCCCGGTTGACACTGTGGGGCAGATGAGCCCTTAGCAGGTCACAAGGAGAGCTGGGTGTTTCACTCCAAAGACCACCCCCCCCGCCCCACCCCCCCACTGAATCCTCTAGATGTGGGGAGGAAGCAGCAGCCCCTACCAAGGCTGGATCATCTGGCAGCGTTTAAAATCCACAGCTGGAGAGTGAGACCCCTCCACGCTGATGTGAGGAAACACCAACAGGCTCTAGCCTGCTGCTGCCCCTGCCTTGTCACCCCCGACAAGCTCTGGGCCCCAGTCCGGCCTCTCGCGGCCCCCCTCAGCTGCTGTAGCCTGAAGTGTGGGTGCTGGGCCTGCGCACCCAAACGTCTGGCAGATCTGGCTGGCTGTTGGGCAGCACTACAGGGCTGCCATCCCCTGGCCCCCCACGGCCCTTCCAGGACGAGCTGCTTTGGTGGGAGGTGGGCAGTGATGGATCGTACATGGTCTCCCTCAGCGCCAGCCACAGTGTGTCCCGCTTCCCATTCAGCTGGCCCCGCTCAGGTACTGTGTGCTCAGTTTCACCCAGGTCCTCTGGAGAGGCACCCACGGAATCTGGCACACGGGCACTGGGCTCAGAGGTGCTTAGGCAGGTCTCGTCAGAGACGCTGAGCCCCTCCAGGGTGCTGGCTGAGGAGCAGAGGCAATCAGGAGGCTCTAGGACCTGGGGCGTGGGCTTGGGGGAGTGGCCTGGGGCTTCCGGTGATGCCTGCACAGGCTCAGCCTTCTGCCCTTGGGAGTCCTGCCTGGCCCAGGTTTGGGGGCTGGGCCCAGCCTGCTTATAGGGGGAGGAGGTCTGCAGGGCTGGGCACTGGCTGAAGAGCGCCTGGTGGTCCAGGAACAGCTCCCTTGGGGAGGTAGGGGCTGGTGGGAGCCGGGAGCAGCAGGGGCCATCATGCAGCTGTAGATCCTCCGAGAGCACTGAAGGCCGGTGGGACAGCTTGCTGGTGGCTGTACTAGTGTCAAAGCTGGGACTCCGGCGTCGCGCCAGGGGCTGTAACTCATACTGCTCTGGGCAGGACCCAGGCGCCCCTCCCACCGGCCCTGGTCGTTGGCGGCCTGCCTTCTCCCCACCAGGCTCCCCAGTTCCGACATCCCACGGCAGGTGGGCACAAGGCCAGAGGATTTGCCCACAGTTCTTCTCTGGTCCAAAGAAACAGCAGAGAGATTGGAAGAAGAAGCTGGCGAAGCCACAGCTGACGCACTTCACCATCATGAGGACGATGCCCAGCTTGCGATAGAGCAGCACTGAGGCAGGCAGCATGAGCACACCGGCGGCAAACAGGGCTGCAGCCCCCACTGCCGTGGCGCAGCTGGTCTGGCGCAGCGAGAAGGCCACGCGGCTCAGGCGGTCAGGGTGTGGGCACAGGTGATAGGAAATGCAGTAGTTGACGGTGAAGTCGACCGAGAGGCCCACAGAGGCAGAGAGAAAGAGGGCCTCAGCAGTGTTGAGCTGCCACTCGAGTAGAACCAGGAGCCCCACCGTGAGCAGCACGGTGCCTGCCACGGCTGCCACAGAGAACAGGCTAAGTGGAACGTTCCAGGTGCCCAGCAGCAGTGTGGCAAAGGCCAGCGCCAGGGCCAGGCCCAGCACCACGGCAGGCTCGGTGCTCAGGCTGTGCTGCAGGCTGTACAGCTCCAGACGGCTGGTGAACCAACCCCGGCGCAGGCCGGGGGGTGCCCTGCCCAGCTCTGCTGCCAGCCAGTAGCTGACCTCAGTGTAGAAGTGGTGGGCCTGGCTGTAGTCTGGACTATACTGGAAGTTGGTCTGGAACTGCAGGACCAGGGCGGCCAGGCCGCCCTGGGTATTGAAGCGGGCTCCCAGGTCCCGGGTGCTCTCGGGGCCTTGCTCCAGAGCCATCATCTTGAGGCAGTGCAGGAAAAGCTGGGGGGCCCAGGGGAAGACCGAGTGGCCACAGCAGGGGCCAGGCCCCAGGCGGGCGCAACCGGGGCTCTCCATCCAGCGCCGGAGGGCCTCCACGAAGCACAGTGTGGGCCAGCCCTCTGGCTGGGCCCCAAAGAAGCTCTGATTCCGAGCTCCCTGGCAGAGTGCCAGCAGCCAGCGCTGGGCCTCAGGACCGCTGGCCGAGAAGGCAGGGTCACTCACCAGAGAGCTGTTGCTGCGAGGGTCCAGGGGGTCGCCAGTGTCCACCGGCAGGATGCCCCACACCAAAACCACAGGCATGTGGCCGCCCTCGCCCTGAGGCAGCCGCTCGAACAGAAACTGCTGACGGTACTCGGCATCGAAGCGTTCGAAGGGGTGGCTGGGCCGGAAGACCTGGCCGCGGGGCGGTGGCAGCGTGGGCAGCCGCAGGCGGGGGCTGACGCCGGCGATGTAGGCACCCCCCGCCGCCAGCGCGGCGAACCAGCAGATCCAGATGTAGCGGAACTTGATGACGCCGCAGGGCAGGAGGCGCTGGAAGAGCAGGCGCGAGGTGCTGGCGGCCGCCCTCCGAAGCCCGCGGAGCCGCCGGTGCAGCACCAGCGCCAGTCGCCGGGGCGCGCTGCCGCCCCATGGGCCGCGCGCCCGGGCCGCACAGCCGCGCGCTAGGTAGCGCTCGTGGAGCACCGCGGAGGAGGGCAGCCAGGCCAGCGTGAGCGCCAGGTGCGCCAGCACTGCCGTGCCCATGTAGAGCGCGAAGCAGCGGACGGCGGGGAGGCGGCTCAGGTAGCTGGCGTAGAAAGCCGCACCCGTGGTGAGGCCTGAGACGAGCAGCAGGTAGCCGAAGTGGTGCATGGTGCGGCCCACGCGCTGCGCTAGCCCCCCGGAGGGCAGCTGGCTCTTGCTGAGGCGCCAGAGGTCGAAGAATATGAGGGTGTGGTTGGCGCAGACGCTGCTCAGCAGGACAAGGGCCGCCAGATTGACGAAGGGGAAGTAGGCCATCCGGAAGGCCACTCGGTAAAGAAAAAAGGCAAGCAGCAGGGAGCCCAGCACCCCCAGTAGCACCATGAGTGTGAGGAAGAGGGAACGCAGGTAGAGGGCGATGCTGAGGAAGATGGCGGCCAGGGCCAGTAAGGGGTACACCGTATCCTGGGCCAGGTAGTGCCTCAGCAGCTCCTGCTTGAGGCCCAGGTCCATGCCAGTGATGGATGTGTAGTTGTCGGAGAGGCCCCAGGGCACGGCTAGGCGGTCCAGGTAGATGCCCATCATGGAGGCACCCTTCGGGGTGGGCAGGAAGAGCAGGCTGTACTTGAGGGAGGGCACCTGGTAGTCAGCCGTCTGGGGACTCAGAAAGTCCCTGTCCAGCAGGAAGTGCAGGAGTTGGTAGACAGCACTGCTCCGGGAGCACTTGGTGGGAACCTGGGCACAGCGCGGGGGCTTGTCCTTCCCGGGTCCCAGACAAGAGGGCACCAGGGCACCACGGTGATAGTAGAGGGCACAGGCCCGCAGCAGGGCCAGCGTGCGGGCTGTGTCGGCTTGAGTAGTGTCCAGGCAGGAGGAACGATTGGAGAGCACAGCCACATAGTTGCCCAGGGACCAACTGGGGCAGCACTCGTTGGCTGCTGTCCGCTGGCACAGAGCCCCAAAGCTGGTATGGGAGCGGACCTATAGGACACACACAGCAGGAGAGAGCTCAGGGGCAGTGCAGGGGCCCAGGTTTCCCCAGCGCTGTCCGAGGCCCTCTCACCTCCTTTCAGGCTGCAGGGCAGAGGCAGAGAGGTATCTTGACTGCCCAGCAAAACCTGACCGGTCAGGCCCAGCTTCCTGCAGCTACATCTTGACTCCATCAAAGAGGAGCCTCAGGAATGCTGCCCCAGGCCTCAGCCTGAGAGGTCTTGCCCTAAGGGCCCCAGCAGGTCACACACCCCAACTCTGCACTGCCTGAGACAGGAGTAGGAGTGGAAGTGGCAGCCACAGATGGAACGGGGCCAAGTGTCCAGGGAACTGGACAGGTGGGAAAAGTGGAGGCCAAAGCATTCCAGGATCAGGATCACTGCCAAGCCCTAGCCCCGTATCTCTGTCCACTGGTCTGCTTAAACCTTGTGAGGGATAGGGCTGTTTCTTTTTCAGACCTCATGCCTGTTTTTCTCTCCCACCCTGATGCTGACATTACAATAGCTGGTGTAGTTATAGAGAATGCCAGCCTGGGAATCAGAGGCCCTGTACTGCCGTCAACCGGATGTATGGCGTTGGGCCTGAGATCATGGTGACAACAGTAACATTTATCGAGAGATCACTATTGTCAGTCATTATGCTATATTTTTTACAAATTCTACCTTGTTTCATTGTCACAACACCCCTATGAGGAAACTACCATCATTCCCATTTTATATATACAAAGACCGAGGCACCAAGAGGTTGAGAAATGTGTCTGAGGTCACAGAGCCAAGGAGTATTAGAGCTGGCCTTGAATTCAGGCATCTGACTCCAGAGCACATGTTCTTTAAGCCTAGTGGTGTTCACATTGTTTTTAGCAGCGAAACTTTCTTCAGCTGTTATAGCACATGGTTCTCCAGTTAGCATGACTGGATCTGCAGCGCTTGGGTTGATGGGGGCTGGGGGCCTTGGGCCGGGGCCTGCTCAACAGCTCTTGAGGCTCCTTTTCAGGACCTTTCGAAAATCCCCAGGCTCTGCAGGGTCCGTCTTCCAGCACCTGTGTCTTGGCTCTTCTGGAAACAGCTGACTCTTCTCTCCCGGCCAACCCATAACCTCTCAGCAGGGTTGCAGTAATTTTCTAAGCAGGGAATGCTCTCTCCTAGTCCAGGCTGGGAGTCCTGGCTCAGCTGTATTTCCTTATGATCAGGTCCCTGGTGTCCCTGGTTCCCCCCCAGCCCCTGGCATCTCCCTAGCCAGCTCACCTGATCCTGTTCCATGCGACACATGGAATGGATGGCGTGCAGGTTCCACAGGCTGCCCGCTGAGGTGGACATGAACACCAGCTGTGCATAGCTCTTCTCTGCAACACACCGCCCAGAGCTCACCCTTTGGCCCCAGGTCCTGGGCCCACCAAAGGGAAGACGCTTACCCAGGGCCATATGAGGTTTAGATTCCCAGGAGCCTGAAACCTGTGCCTGGCTGCCTGATCATGGGCCTGCATCCCTCACCTATGGCACACCCCCATCCAGCTTGCCCCTACCTGGCTGGAGCACCTGAGACCTGCCTCATCCTCCCAGCTGTAACTCAACTTCCTGGGCTTGAATGTGACTGGCCAGGCTCCTTCCCCTTCTGTCTGCCCAAATTTGTTCTCCTGGGCCCTCCTGTTCTCGTAGGTGGGGAGGGGGTAACCACCATTAAAGCCAGGAACTGGCCAGGCTGCAGCTTACCAGGGGGGCCACAGAAGAAGCTCTCCTGCCCTCTGGCCTCCAGGGGCTCCACCATCCTCCGAGGCCGGACCATACCCTCCTGGGCACTGCTCCAGGGTGTGGGGCTCAGAGTGGTATGGGGGTTTGAGCTGAGGTAGAGAGAAAATCTATGCCAGGCCCTCTGACCTGCCTTCGGCTGCTCTCTGGAGACCTCGTTCTTTCCCCGGTTCCCCCCAACAGTGGAAAGATGGGAACCCATTACCTGTTCAGCTCAAGGTCTGGAGAAAGGGAAAGCAGCTTCTTGGGGCCTGTGAGGGACTGCAGTGCTCTCCAGACCACTAGCTTGCGCCCAATGTCCGTGTCCCGAGGCTCAAAGCCCTGCAGGGAGGAGGGCAGAGTAGATCAGGCCAGCAGGAGGGGGAGTTCTCCTTCTCCCTTCTCGGCTCTGCCCCTTTGGGTCCCTGGAGCAGGGAAGGCTGGCCTGCCTGCCTGGATTGTTGGACACGAGGATCACCTCTATGCCATCTCCCAGCTCTCTCTGGAGAGCCCACTGCTGCCGCCCCACTCCCAGCTGGGCCACTCCAATTTTCTGCCCCAGACTGAGCTGAGGTGGCCAGGCCTGGGGGCCCATCCCTCCCCTTGGTCCCTCACCAGTAAGGGCTTGGAGAAGTCGGGTAGCTGGCCCCCCAGCAGTCCAGCCAGGGTGCAGAGGAGGATGACAGCCAGACACAGCAGCAGCACGGCCACTGGCCACTCAGCAATCAGCTGGGAATAGCTGGGAAAGAGGAAGAGATCCCACATGAATTAGCGTTGGGTGTGACAGCAGGGAATGCAGGAGCTTAGAAGCCACCAACAAGGGATGGTGGGGCTAAACTGGGCACTGGCCTGGTCACCCCTAGGGCTCCAGAGAAGGCCCAGGCCTACCTCTTTGGCATCTGGAAGGCCCGTACCTGCCTGTGGAAGAGAAGAAAAGACACTTGCTTGCTAGAGTCCTCTTGTAGGGTGGGAGGTTGGGATGGGGGTGGAGGATAGAGGAAGATGGCATCAACCCTTTTAGGCTTTCCCACTCCCAAGCTCCAACGCTTCCTTCCTCTTCCATCCAGGCTGCCTCCTCCATCAGACGCAGGGGACATCCTGGGCTGCCTCCTAGTGAAGGAGTCCAGAGCCCGTGGTGGGGGGGGTCTACCCCACTTTTAAGCCCTGCCCCACCTTCCAGGGCAGCTGGCAGGCTGCTGGACCCCTCCTTACCTGACGCTGACCACGTGGTGCTGCACAGATGCTGGCTTCCAGGCCCCATCATGCTGTGAGGGGGCTGGGGAAGGGCTGAGGCTGGAGCCATGGGAGCACAGCGCTGCCCGGTCCCCAAGCCCTGGAAGGGAGCTGCCCCCCCGGTATTCCTGTGGTGCCCGGGGATAGGTAAAGTGGGCAGGGGCCAAGGGGCTGGATGGGCCCATAGGATGAAGGGTGGAAGTTGCTGGAGGGGGTCCTGAAGAACTGGAAGGGTCCTCAAGGGGGTAGCTGTGGAGGGCGCAGCTTCTCTCTGGGCTTGCCTCAGGGGCCGCAGCCTTGCTCTGGGACCTGGGGAGAGAGGAGGCAGGGAAAAAGGGTGGGAGACAGCGGTGGTCCACACTGTGCAGCAGCCTTGCTCAGTGAGCTGAGACGGACGGGGCTCAGGCTGTTCTATTCCTAGGCCTGGGGAGAGGCAAGGAGGGTGGAGGCTCTGGGTCTACACCCCCAGCCGACTTCTTGGGGTTCACTGCCTCATTCACTCATCTGCCCATCCATCTCAAAACACATATGATCTTATTTACTCCTTTAAAAACCATACAGGGGAAGTACTTTCCTTCTTTTATAAATTTGAAAACTGAGGTTCAATGAGCCCTGAAGAGCTGGGCCTTGAACCCAGTTCTGACTTGCAGCCCTGTGCTCTTTCTGCTGTAGTTAGTCTCTTCATCCTCTTGTCAGACGTTTATTGAGCACCTGCTGCACTTTTGTTCCCACCTTAGAGCCTTTGAGCTTTCGTTGCCCTCTGCTTGGGATGTTCCTCCCCAGATAATTGCACGGCTCACACCATTACCTTCTTAGAGAAGCCCTCCCTGACTACCCTCTCTAAATAATCATCCACCAACTCCCATCCCCCTACCTACTCTATTTCTTCCTAGCATTTTCCACAACTGGACGTTGTATTATATATTGTCATGTTTACTGCCTGTCTCTCCTATGGAACATGAGCTCCGGGAGAGCAGGGCCTGGTGCGTTTGTTCATGTGTGTACCCAGTGCCTTGAGCAGCACCTTGCACACCGAAGGTGCCCCAGGGATGTTTCTTGAGTGAAGGCTGAGTGCTGGACGGGCTGCTAATAGTGGTGCCAGGATGAATAAAGCCCAGTCCTTGTCCTCCGGGCACTCATGGTAGGTGGGTGATGTGCAGGGGCCACCGTGTTGAGTGCTGTGAGAGGGGAAGTCACACAGGGCTGAAGGCGCCCAGAGGAGGGCCCAACTTTGACAGGGGTGGGGGGGTCAGGGAAAGCTTTGCAGAGGCAACCACTGCCTTTTCACCAACCCTGGGCCTTGGGGCAGGAGGTTTGCTCTGCAACGGTGTGCACAGTTGGGAGAGGGAGTTGGGACCCCCAAGGAGCTTGCCAGGGAGGAGTCAGCAATAGATTTCTCTTTCCAAATTACACATGAGGGCAGCACTCTGTGCATGGACCCAGCCCCACTCCTTGGGTGCAGGTAGAGGTGGAGTCCCACCCCAGGGGCAGGATTGCCAGACGTGGGACAGGAGAGGATGGCCACAGAACAGAGTGCCTGAGGGCCATGGCGTGTTCCCAAGGGGTTCTGGGCCCTCCAGCGAGTCTCCTTTCTTCCATCCGCCTGCTATAACTTGCATAGCTCCCACGGGAGAGCCAGGTCTATGC
This sequence comes from Physeter macrocephalus, assembly GCF_002837175.3. Classification (NCBI taxonomy): domain Eukaryota; kingdom Metazoa; phylum Chordata; class Mammalia; order Artiodactyla; family Physeteridae; genus Physeter; species Physeter macrocephalus. The sequence goes on from NW_021145470.1 coordinate 43,485, forward strand.
CGAGCAAACCCTGGCTTCTAGTCTTGCCTGCTGCACTGCTGAAGGGGCCGTGGGCCAGAGTCCTGGCTGTGGTGGCAAGTGGTCATTGCCCACAGAGGCTGGATTCTGCCCAGAGACCAAGTAGAGGAACTGGAAAGAATAGGCAAGCTCCTCCTCTTCCTCCCAGAAGGCTGGATGGCAGACAGTCAGGGGGTGGGGTATAATTCTCATGCTTGGACTAAAATAGGGGAGCAGTGGAGGTGGGATCCTGGCTCCATCATCCTTTAACTCTGGGGTCTTGGGAAAGACGCACAATTATTGGAGCATTGGCATCCTTGTCTGCTGAGTGAGGGTACGATGATAACGCCTCCCTCTCAGGTTTAGTATGGGCATTAACTGAGGTAACACATGTGAGGTGCCTGGTGTGGAGCCTGGCATGTGGAAGACATTTACTTTCCTGCCTTTTCCCACACTCAGTGCTGCAGGGAGTGTGTAGTTTAAGAAGTATATTTATATTTACAATTTGACCTCTTTAGGCACCTCAGATAATATATCTCCATTTGAAAACTTCTCACACCTTGAGAATCTCACTACATATATACTTTTCTTTTTGTTATCCAGAAGCAGCATCAGAATTTGTTTCATGATTTAAACCACTGATTTTTTTTTCTTATTAACTCAATACTTAGAAAAATAGGAATTTGACTAAACTTGTTCTCAAGCAAGACCTCAGATGACCCCATAAAGTTAATGACACAGCAACCAGTGTCCCTGCAGATAAAATAGCTTATGGGCCCATCACCATGGGCCAAAGGGAAGCTGGAAAAATGACCGGGGTTCATGTGTATAAGTGTGGACATCTACTTCTTTACGATTTTTATTCTGCAGGTCTTTGTTGAGCACCTGCCACATGCTGGGCACTGTGCTTGTTCTGGGTTGGATCCTGAAGGCATGAAGGTGACCCATTAGTCTTGGTCTCCCTCTTTAGAGCAGGGCCTGCTTTCCACAGTCAGGAGGGTGGGGCAGCCAGGGTGCCTATTTCAGCTGCACACGGTCTTAGAGCACTCACTGAGCTTTGGGCTTATCCTAGGAGCCAGGCCCCCACTTGGAGTGTCAGTTTCTTTTTAATTAAGGGAAGCCAGCACTCCAGGGCATGCTGGCAGAGAACAGGAACTCCAGTTGTCCTTAACCAGTCTATCAAATCTCATAAGCCACCCCCTTCCTTAGCAGGCTCCTGTTCAAGGGGGATTCCAGCATCCACCATTGGTTTGCTTCTACTGGGGTCTCCCTGGCCCCAGCCCCTTCCTCTCAATCCCTTCTATCCCTCTCCAGGGACCTAGGATCAGCTGCTCCCAAATCTCACCCTTCATGACTGTGCTCATCATTGTGAATGTGGCAGAATTTGAAACTTTCCACATTCCGACTGCTGTAGAACCGGGAGTTTGTCTTGACCCTCCCAAGGAGAAGAGCCAAACTGTTCTCAGAATAAAAGCTTTCTCCTGCCAGCCCCTGCCCTCTATTTTCAGGAGACCTAGTAATAGTATGAGTTAAGCACCCCATGCCTTGCCTCCCCAGGGGGCTTTCATTCTCACCCTCTTAGTTCCATGGCTCTGACTGGGATGAGCGATTTCCTGGGCCACCTGCCTGGGCCCACTGGTCTGTAAGCTAAGTGATTGGGGCAGGCAGGTAGGTTAATGGAAAGTGATGACACAGGCCTCACTCATGGCCAAAGTCACAGCAGTCAGGGCCTGGCTAATAGTGCCCCAGACACCTCTCTTGGGAGCCCCGTGAGCGGAAAATGTACATGTGTATTAACCATGCCCCCAAGTCCACAGACACGTAGCCATATGGACATCCATGTGATCCTGTGGAGTGGCCAGGACAGATGAGGGAGCAATTCATGCCACTAGGAAAATAAAAGGTAATTTTAGGGGGCTTCCCTGGTGGCGCAGTGGTTGAGAATCCGCCTGCCGATGCAGGGGACATGGGTTCGTACCCCGGTCCGGGAAGATCCCACATGACGCGGAGCAGCTGGGCCCGTGAGCCATGGCCGCTGAGCCTGCGCGTCCGGAGCCTGTGCTCTGCAACGGGAGAGGCCACAACAGTGAGAGGCCCGTGTACCACACACACACACAAAAAGGTAATTTTAAAAACACAAAGAATGAACTATTTCAAATTGCCCTGTTGTCAATGCATTAGTAAAGGTGTGTTTGTGTGTGTGTGCGCGCTATCTTATTCACTCCCCAGAGTGCTACTTAGTTCAGCAGGAATGTATTTTTGTTTCTTGGATTGAAATGAATCCCTTTGCCTGATTTGTCCAGGGTCTCTGGTGAAGTGCAGAGAGGGGCCAGAGGTCTCAGGGAGTTGCTAGAAGAGAGCAAGTGATTCCTGTGCCCAAGTATGACCCCCATGTGCAGGGGAAGTGAGAAGACCAGACAGGGCTAATCCTTGGCAAAATATCCAAGGCAGCAAATGACTCTCCAGTCCCTTCTAGGGATGCTCCTGGCCCCTGCCCTGTCCTGTCACTGTCTCTGCCTTGTCCATACTTGGCTTTTTGGTCAAGCCATAGTCCCAGGAAGCCCCCTGGTCCAGGGAACATATTAATCCTGTGTACCATCCCGTTGAAGAAAGTTCTGTGGCTTTCAGACTGAAAGGTGGCTAAATCTACCCAGGCTGATGTGTCAACATAGAGGGAAGAAAACATTTCCCTCCACTTGTGGGGTCTCCTCTTCACTCAGGTACAGAATGCACATTTTAACTGGGGCAGTCTGGAGACAATGTGTCCACCTCTGCTTTTGCCCCCAAAGAACGCTTCCTATTTCAGTCCAGGCAGCAGAGAGAGGCGGTGTCATGTCAGGTGAGGGATTCTGGGGGCGGCAGACCAGGCACGGCACAGAAATTGCGCCATATTGCTACCTGGCTGGGCTGTTCCCTCACACATATGGTCGAGGAAGGGAGAGGAGAGGCACCAAGATCTGGGCCCGCAGCGGGAAGATGTTCCTTCTGTCCCGCCAGCCTGGTGCTCCTTCAGGGACAGTACTGACCGCAGCCTGAGCCTCAGAGCCTGCCCACGCAGCGCCTCCAAAGAGTGCAGGTGGCTGCCACACGTGGGGACTCGAGCCTACACGTGCGCAGCTGGCCATGTGGGGCAGACTGGAGACAGACGGTGATGGACAAAGACAGACCCTAGCTAGGAGGCCGAGTGTCTGCCCTCACCCCAGGACACACCTTGGCGAGTCTCCCGTCTACAGTACAAGCGCACCCTCGACCACATTGACTCGCTGGAACCCGGACTGAGGTTGCTGCAGGCTTGGCGCTTACAGAGAAGATGCGGGGGCAGGGCCTAGAGGGAGGGGCTCTGGAGGCCGGAGGGGCTGGGGATACCGGGGCCTTAGAGGAAAGGTAGGAACAGTGGGTGGGGCAGGTCCTGGGGGCGGTGAGGGCTAAGCGGGCTGACAGTAGGGGGTATCGGGAGAGAGAAAATTGACCCGGCAGAATGAGGGCGTGGCCAGGGGGCAGGGAGTCTGGAGGCCCCAGAAGGGGCTCTGGGAGGCGCTGGGGACTGAATGGGACGACATATGGCGGCTACTGGGGATACCTGGGGCGGGGATTCTGGGAAGGTCTGAGAGCTGGGTGTGCGGAGCAGTCCGCCCCTACCTGTCCGGGGAGCTGCCGTCTGGAGCCAAAGGCTCCCCCTCGGGCCGCTGCTCCCCTTCCGGACCCGGGCCAGGAGCCGGATCGTTGCTGCCGCTGCCGCTACCGCCGTCCATGCCCGTGGGCCGCGCCGCTGTCCGGGAGCTGGTGCTGAAGCGGCGGCGGCGGC
>NW_021145470.1:47516-58717 GCF_002837175.3 Physeter macrocephalus
GGGCGGCGGGCAGCGGGTGGCAGCTGCGGCGGCGGCGGCGGGCTCCTGCGCACGCGTCGACGCCCAGCGGGTCGGTCGCTGGGCGGGGCCGACGAGGAGCCCAGCCAATGGGCGCGGCACCGGGGGGCGGGGACAGAGGCTTCCCGCCGCGCCGCTGCCCGAAGGCTCGCTGTCTTTAAGAGCCCCGGGCTGGAGTTGTGGTCACTTCTGCTCAGGCCAGGTCTGAGGGCTGCTGTTAGGAGTCTGTGCAGTAGTTCGCACACCGGCCTTTCCTGGGGGGCATCGTCTTCCCGTAAGGGACCAGGAAACGCGACCCCAGGCACCGTGTAAAGAGCCTCATAACTTGTAACGCAGACTCTACCAGCCCCAAAGAGGGAGCAGCTCCATGCCGGCACTTCACTGCTCCGGACGCTGAGGGGTTGAGAGGTTGGGCTACTTTTAGACCCACATTTCTCTCGGCTTCGCTCAGCGTCCCCCCTTTCCTTCCCAGTAAGGCTAGGCACCTGCTCAAGTTGGGTCTTCACGTTGGTCTGGACCTGGGTCTGCGCCCCTCAGTTGTGGAGCCTGGATTCTGTTATTCAAGTGCAGAGTATGGCCGGGAAGAGGGACAAGAGAGACACTCAGAGAAGCCCCAACTCTCTCTTATAACCACCCCACTTCAGCCTGGAAGGTACCCAATAGCCACTCATTCCAGGGCGCTTGCTGCTTCCCCTGTCAGGGAATGGCTGTGAGAGAGGGGCGGTGTGATGGGCGGTGGAGAGGGCGGGCTAGAGGGCTGTTACCACAGCTCTAGAACAGATACGGGCCCTGTGAGAAGCCTGGGAGTTGGGGAGCGGAGAGGATCCCAGACGTGGAATTTGGATGGGCAGAAGAGGTTTTACAGTAAGCAGGCTCTCTGTGTGTGTGGTAGGTGCCTTGGCTGAAGCATGCGGCTGGGGAGAGAGTCAGAACCCAGGAGTGTTTGGACTGTGGGTATCCTAAACTGTGTGCAAACCGTGGGCAAGGCATAGACCAGTAGGCATGAGGGTGGGAGGGTCTAGAGGTGTAGAAGTGGTGGCCCTGCCCTGAGTAGCTTAGTTTGGTGAGAGATAAAAAGCCAGCCCATTAATTGATGCCAACTGGATAGGGTGTGGTTGGGCCCATGTGATGGTGGATAGGAGCTGCAGAGGAGGGGGCAGTGTGCAAAGACAGAGAGGACCTCACTCATCCTAATGGGCTTTAGGGAAGCCTTCTTGTTGATGGTGGAGCTTCAGCTGGCTTGGAAGGAAGGCATTCCTGACCTGGGGGTGAGGTGGAGGTGGTGGTGGTGGTGGGGAAATTGCAAAGTTTAAGAGGCTGGAAATTTCTATGTGTTTTCAGGGGATAGTGAGAAATAACATCTGGAGAGTTAGGGATCCATTGAAGGCTTCTGATCTGTAGGGTGAGGCATGTAAGATGGAACCTTGGAAGGCCCACCAGGTCTGGGTATATATGATGGGATAGATGTGATGAGACCATACTTGAGACCCTTTGATGGGGGGTGGGGCAGAAGTGAAAACAAAAGGAGGGGTGACCTTATTCAACCGTATGCTATGGACACTACTGAGAATGCCTGACTGGGTGCCGATTTTCACAACTAGGGAACTCAGAAACCACTGGGCCCCCTGAGTGCCAGTTTGGATGTGAAGGAAGATAGGCTCTTTTAATAGTAGAACATGGCCTCCAGGAGGCTGTTTATTAGATCCAGAAGATTCTGGTTCAGGCCCCATGCCAGGTCATGCTCTCCATTCTTATGTCCTGTTTCTTCTGCTTCCTCAGTGATGTGGACCAGGGGGGTGCCCACAGGGCCCTTGGGGGTAGCCCCGCATAGGACAGTGCCCTGGTTCACGGTGGGAACCTGGAGGATGGTTGCCATGCCAGGGGTGTGCCCACCACCATGGCAGTGCCCAGGGCCAGGGCCATGACCATGTCCGCCACCATGGCAGGGCCCCTGTGGAAAGCCGGATGAACAATATTAGAGTCAGAGGTCAGTGCCAATCTTACCTGCAGTCAACTCTCTCTCTCCCTTCCCCTTCCCCCTCTCCAGCCCCTACTCTAGGGGACTCAGGATTCCTGGGCAGTAGCAGGGGCTCCTTGTGGAGGTCGGGAGACAGGGATAGCAAGTGACTGCTCCTAGCCCTGGGCCTTTTGCCTTGATGAAGCCAGAGCACAGAGCAAACACAAGGGGAGGAACCTAGATTCATTGGGTTCCATTCCTTGAGCTGAGATATGACTCCCACTCTCTGGACCTCAGTTAATTTTATCTGCAACTAAGAAGCAGAATTATCTCATCTTCTTTCTTCCCTCACCCAGGAATCCATGCAGAGTGATTAGAGGTTTTGCCATGCTGACTACTTAGAAGTGAACGTGGGGCTGGGGGAGGCTACAGAGGAACACAGTGAGGGCCAGGGGCAAGGAGGAGACAGGAAGCAGGGTGAGGGGAGATGCGGGAGCCAAGGAGAAGGAGAGGCAGCTGGAGGGTGGGAGGAGACAAAGGTAGGAGGTGACAAGGTAAGGATGTGCTTGTTCTCTATGCAGGTACAAGGCTATGTGCTGCATTTACATACAAATAGCTGTGTCTGTGTACATGTGCATGGGTGGGCACCTATACATGCCTGCTGTGTGCACAGATACATGTATATGGGTGCATGTGCCTGGTTGTGTGTATGTGACAGTGGGAGTACATGTGAGCCCATGCCTGTCCCTGAGCAGGTGCCAGACTCAAGAAACCAGGAAGAATAGAAAGTAAAATCAAGGCTTTATTGCCTGAGCCAGAAGAGTCCTGGGAAAAGTGGGTTAACCTTCTGTCTTGTGGAACCACTCCCGAGGCCCCAAGGCCAGAGAAGTCTCTTTGCCTCTTGCCACAGGCCTAGGGAAGAGTAGAGACGCTATCTTTCTTCTGGTGCTGGGCACAGGGGACCTGGGGCCCCGTGGGAGCAGGTCTGGGGCTGTGGCCATACTCTGGGGGGTGGATAACTCCTCAGCCTGCTCCTGCCGCCTAGGGCCTGAAAAGGGCTTATAACCAGTGGGGAAGAGGTAGGCTCCATGGTTAGGGGACTTTCCTGTGACCAAGTTAGGGCTGCCACTGCCCCATCCAGGCTCAGTGATGCCTGGAAACTGCCACTTCCCACCCTGCTTGCCTCTTCTATGACTCTTTTTTTGGTGGGGCCAGTTCCGGGCCTAGGAGCTGGGTCTGCTGGTGGTAGCCAGTGGGGGCTGGGGGAGGGGTAAGCAGGGAGGAGGGCAGGCAGCCTCCCTTCTCTGGCAGAGGCAGGTCACTGGGGCCCTGCAGTGTGGTTGGGATTTGGTAGCAAGCCAGCTATCCAGGGAGGCTGTGAGTAGCCAGGAATGCAGAGAAGCATGGAACAGGAGGGGAAGCAGCAGGAGAGAGGATGGGCTGCTGGGGCAGGGAGGGGATGTGAGAAAAGGAGAGAGACAGATGGGAAAACAGGAGAGAAGCAGAGAAGGCTGACGCCTGTAGGGGGTAAACTTGCGCAGTGATGCCCTGCCCCACCCCACCCGTGGGGCTGAGGCCTCCCTATTCTGCATTTGGGGGACATTGTGGCTGCTCCCTGAGGGTCTAGGAAGGGGCTGGAGGTCTGGGGGGCGTGGCAGCGGGGAGGAAAAAGGGGAGACGGCTGGGGAACTTTCTATCCTTTGGACCTGTGGGAAAGGAAGGGAAAAAAAGAAATAGCTTTGGTTATTTGGTTCTGCAGTGAGAATCCTGTCTTCCTCCTGGTGCTGACTTTGTGCCCACCTCCCACCTCCTCCAACAAGGCTCAAGAGCCAGCTGAGTTCTCCTGGGTGGGATGGGGCTAGTTAGGAAGTGTGGGTTCTTGTCCTCACTCTGTCAGCTGTCTGCCCTCCCAACCTCGGCCAAACTCCCTAGCACTAAGGGAGGCGTCTGCAGTGGAAACCTTGTTTCTTCTACTTCCACCTTCAGGCGGGCCCCACCCAGTCTCCCCCTCTGCCTCCTCCCCCGGATCCCACTTTTCTCAGCCCAATCTCTACTCAGATCCTCAGCTGTTTCTTGGCTGCTGCTTATGACTTTCTGGTCCCAGCTCTTAGCCTTTGCTCATGTCTCCTGCCACTTGGAACTCTCTCTTGCTTGACTCTGTGTCGCATTCCTGCAGGAAGTCTGCTTAGATTGGGCCGTCCTGCCTGCCCTCACTGCCCAGCTGCTGGCCCAGAGGGCTCATTCTTGCAGTAACCAATTTGAGTGGTCCTGGGTGTTCTGAAGTGCTCCCTTGGTGAGAATCGCCTCCTTGATGAGATGTATATTTCTTTTTTCTTTTCCTTTTGGCTGCATCACACAGCATGTGGAACTTTCCTGACCAGGGATGAAACCCGCACCGCCTGCAGGGGTAGTGCGAAATCTTAACCACTGGACCACCAGGGAAGTCAGATTTTATTTCTTGAGGGCCAGCATGGTCTTTTGTTCCTTTTGAGGGGAGCCAATGGCACAGCTGCCAAGAGCTGTGTTCAGGGCTCCAGACCCAGCCACACCTCCGGGGCCTCACCCTGAGCATGACCCCTAATTCCCCAGAGCTCATGTGTACGCAGGAGGAGCCCCTGCCTATTTTACTCCTGAGGTTGAAGATCTAGTGAGATGAAGGATGTGTGGGCATGCTTCTTAAACTGTAGAGTGTATTACAAAATTCAAGGGCTTGTTTTCATTTTGGAACCCTACCACCACCCCCCCGCACGCGCACACACACACACACACACACACACACACACACACACACACTCTCAGCTTGTGGTAGATGTGACTGACTGATTGCCCCTGCCTTCACCACCCTCCCCTTCCTTCTCTCTTCCTTCTTCCACCCTACAGCCTTCCGCTGCAGTACTTACCTGGCTCCATCTTTATGGGGCAAGCACAGGGAGTGACAAAAAGAACACCTGTGAGTCAACAGGTAAAGTTTAGTTTACTGTAATCTAAATCTCAGTCTCTCCTTCTCCCTCCCAAGGATGTACACACATAGACCCTTCAAGGGATGTAAGGGATAAAACTGCTCCCTGTGGCTTAGCTTGGGACTCACTGTGGAGCTGGACACTGAGTAGGCGCCAGGCAAGGGTGTTGAGCGGATGCACTGGGTTCATTCATATGGTAGGTAGACAGAGACATGAGAGCATTATGCACCCCTGAACCCTACACCCTCACACGTGACCTACCAGATCCACCCCCAGACTCACAATCATGTATTAATTCATTAAAAAAAAATATATATATATATTTATTTATTTATTTACTTTTAGCAGCGTTGGGCCTTCGCTGCTGCGCGCGGGCTTTCTCTAGTTGTGGCGAGTGGGGGCTACTCTTTGTTGCAGTGAGTGGGCTTCTCATTGCAGTGGCTTCTCTTGTTGCGGAGCACGGGCTCTAGGCACGCGGGCTTCAGTAGTTGTGGTACACAGGCTCTAGAGCGCAGGCTCAGTAGTTGTGGTGCGTGGGCTTAGTTGCTCTGCGTCATGTGGGATCTTCCCGGACCAAGGCTCGAACCTGTGTCCCCTGCACTGGCAGACGGATTCTTAACCACTGTGCCACCAGGGAAGCCCCCTATTAATTCATTTCTACTTGGGTCAATTTCAATCATGTTAATTATTCATGTAGCATGCCTACCATGTGTCAGGTCACAGTACTCAGTCGAAAGAGACTCTTGTCCCTGTGTAGACTCCTGGCATAAAGGTGGGGAGGGAGGCTTGGAGAGATCAGTGCACCCAGAGCAGGGAGGATGGGGTTGGTGGGTAGGGGCCTCTGGGGGATCCAGGGGATCCTAAGATTTTACCCCCATGGCACAAGTGAATGGAAAACCTTCCTTGATCCAAGCTGCTTGTTCCTGTCTCTTCCCATCAGGACTGGAAGGGGACTTGGGGGCTAAGTCAATCTGTCATTTGCCAGTAAGTGTGCTCTCATAGGATGGAGCTTCTGAGGTGCCCTGGTGCCAAGGCTGGCCTTGTCTTGCTTGGGGCTGGTGCATAGGTCATAATGGACAACTCCAGAATGGACCCAGTGCAAATGTGGTATATTAATTAATTTTTTTTTCTGACCCACAAATCAGAATATAATATGTGACATACAGACCAACTACTTGGGCACTCTGGTACTCATATGGTTGCCGAACATAGAGGCACAAATGTTCACACACACAGACACACACATACTTCTGTACTACAACAGCCCCAGCCCCTTGCAAGACAGGCCCCTGGCACCTTTTTTTTTTTTTTTTTTTTTTTTTTAATTTATTTGGATCTTCGTTACAGCATGTGGGATCTACTTCCCTGACCAGGGATCGAACCCAGGCCCCCTGCACTGGGAGCGCGGAGTCTTAACCACTGGACCACCAGGGAAGTCCCCCTGGCACCTTTTGAGCCACCCATTTTTACTGGCTTTTACTTATGCAAGAAATGTTCAGCTGAGGCCAGCCTCTGAGCTATGCCATGGTCCTTCCTGTCGCCTCCTTCTTCCCCTTAGGGAGTGACGAGTATGGAAGAGATCCATGGGACTAGGCTTGGGGAGGGAGTGGTAAAGAAAACCTTAGGGCCAGCCAGGATCTGGCTTGGAAGAAAGAGAAAAAAAAAGGCCTTGGAAAAAAAACAATCCCATTAAAAATTGGGCAGAGGGGCTTCCCTGGTGGCACAGTGGTTAAGAATCTCCCTGCCAATGCAGGGGACACGGATTTGAGCCCTGATCCGGGAAGATCCCACATGCCGCGGAGCAACTAAGCCCGTTCACCACAACTACTGAGCCTGCGCTCTAGAGCCTGCGAGCCACAACTACTGAGCCCATGTGCCACAACTACTGAAACCCACGCACCTAGAGCCCGTGCTCCACAACAAGAGAAGACGCCGCAATGAGAAGTCCACGCACGGCAACAAAGAGTACCCCCTGCTCTCCACAACTAGAGAAAGCCCACGCGCAGCAATGAAGACCCAATGCAGCCAAAAATAAAGAAATAAATTAATTAATTTAAAAAAATGGTCAGAGAACCTGACATTTTTCCAAAGAAGACATACAGATGGCCAGCAGGTACATGAAAAGGTGCTCAACATCAGTAATCATCATGGAAATGAAAACCAAAACCACAAGGAGATATCACCTCACACCTGTTAGAATGGCTATCATCCAAAAGACAAGAAATAAGTGTTGGCGAGGATGTGGAGAAAAGGGAATGTAAATTGGTGCAGCCACTATGAAAAACAGTATGTTGGTTCCTCAAAAAATTAAAAATAGAACTGCCATATGATCCAGTAATTCCACTTCTGGGTATTTATCCAAAGAAAACAAAAACACTAATTTGAAAAGATATATGCACCCCCATGTTCATTGCAGCATTATTTACAATAGTCAAGACATGAAAACAGCCTAAGTGTCCATCAACAGATGAATGGATAAATAAAATGTGTATTATAAACAATGAATATTGTTTAGCCGTATTGTTTGGCAATATTGTTTCAGCCATAAGAAGGAATGAAATCTTGCTGTTTGTGACAACATGGGTGGACCTTGAGGGCATTATGTTGAGTGAAATAAGTCAGACAGAGAAAGACAAGTATCATATAATCTCACTTATATGTGGAACCTAAAAAAATTCCCCAAACAAACAAAAAAACCCCTCAAGCTCACAGATACTGAGAACAGATGGGTGGTTGCCAGAAGCGGGGGGTAGGGCCTGGGTGAAATGGGTGGAGGGGGTCGAAAGGTACAAGCTGCTGTACACCTGACACTAATCTAACCTTATCGTTAATTATACCTCAATTTAAAAAAAAAGACAGGCGTTGGACTGTCTCTCCCCAGTTCAGCCCAAGGTGCTTGAGGGGTAGGAGTTGGTGGCTCTGGAAGGGAATTAACACAATCTCCTGGACCCGCAGCTAAACCCCTGTGCCTGGTGCATCAGAGGCTGTAAATTCAATTCTAACTCAAGAAGAGAGCGCAGACCCAGGAGTGGGATCAGGCATCTAGACACATAGCACACAGACCCACATTGCGTTTATGAGAGACACACACACAAAGAGACACAGAGGCACAGATACCAATTCAGTACACACACACACATACCCAGGGAGACCATGACCACACAGGCCCACAGAACTCACAGAGCCCACAGCCAGCGGAGCCAGACCCTGACCTGGGAGTGCAGAGCAGCAGGCAGGAGGCAGTCTGAGGCTCTGTTTGTCCTCAGGTATATTTGTAAAGGATAGGGAGGGGCTGGGGTGGGCCAGGTGCACTGGGAGGATCATGGGCTGAAGGTGTGGAGGAATGAGGGGGCTGGGCTAATCTTTAACTGGGCAAAGAGCAGCTGGAAACAGGGTGTGTGTGTGTAAGGGTGGAGTGGGTGGGAAGGAGCAGGGAAGAACCCGTTACCCCATCAGCCTGGTAACAAGATGCCACAGAACCAAGGCAGGGGGCCTATACCCTGGCGAGGCTGTTTAGCACCCAGAGGGCCGTCTCTAAACACTTATGGAGCTCCTACTAAATGCCAGGCCCCGAGGTGCTTCACACACTTAGTTAACCCACTGACTCATACAAAACAGTGAGATTATCACCTGCTTCCATGGGTAGAGGAGGAAACAGGGAGCCTAGTGGAGGGACCTCTGGAATCTGTGCCCTGGGAGCCAAGCCCCAGGCCTGAGTTCTCACATGTGCTGCCCCAGCTCAGGGAGCTCGCCTGGGAGTGGAAATTGAGTGAGTCAGAGAAAAAACAAACTTGTGGTTACCAAAGTGGGGAGGGACAAATTAGGGGTATGGGATTAACAGATTAAAAACTACTATAGGCCTTCCCTGGTGGCACAGTGGTTACGAATCTGCCTGCCAATGCGGGGGACATGGGTTCGATCCCTGGTCTGGGAGGATCCCACATGCTGCGGAGCAACTAAGCCCGTGCACCACAACTGCTGAGCCTGCGCTCTGGAGCCCGTGAGCCACAACTACTGAGCCCACGTGCCACAACTACTGAAGCTTGTGCGCCTGGAGCCTGTGCTCCACAATAAGAGAGGCCACTGCAATGAGAAGCCTGCGCACTGCAACGAAGAGTAGCCCCCACTCACCACAGCTGGAGGAAGCCCGCGCACAGCAACGAAGACCCAACACAGCCAAAATTAAAATAAAAAATAAAATAAATTAAATTTATTTTTTAAAAAAACAAAAAACTATATATAAAATAGATAAGGAACAAGGGTATACTGTACAGCATGGGAATTATACTCATTATCTCGAAATAACCTATAATGGAATATAATCTGCAAAAATACTGAAGCACTGTGCTGTACACCTGAAACTAACACAATGTTGTAAATCAACTATACTTCAGTAAAAAATTTTTTAAAAATAGAACTGGGGATAAGATTAATAAATTTCCAGGACACTGAAAAAAGAAAAAAAAGAAAAGAAGAGGGGACTTTGGGGTTGGAATGTCGACAAGCCGGAAGCAAGCCTAGGGTTTTGCAGTCCAGACCACCAGGTTGCTCTGTGCTCTGCAAGCCCCTGTGGCCCGGCCCAGCTGAATCCTCTGGCCTCTTGCTTGTGCCACACCCCTTGGCTTCCCTTAGGCCCCTGCAGACAGACCAGATGCCCCTATTACAAGGCATCCCCTCTCTCCCTGCATCTTTCTTCTCCTGTATCCTGCTCTGTGGGACTATCTGCTCACCTTTGTATCCCCAGGGACTGGCCCTTAGCAGGTGCCCAATAAAAATCTGGTGAATGAATGCAAGGTTGGAGTGTAGTTACTGTTGGGTAGTAACTGGTCTCCATTTCTGTGGTTTATATTTTGTTTATTGTTCTTTTTTTTTTTTTTTTTTTTTTTTTTTTTTGTGGTATGCGGGCCTTCCTCTGTTGTGGCCTCTTCCGTTGCGGAGCACAGGCTCCGGACGCGCAGGCTCAGCGGCCATGGCTCACGGGCCCAGCCGCTCCGCGGCATGTGGGATCTTCCCATACCGGGGCGCGAACCCGGTTCCCCTGCATCGGCAGGCGGACGCGCAACCACTGCGCCACCAGGGAAGCCCTGTTCTCTCTTTTTTACATGTTAAAAAATATTTTATTTTCTGGAAAAAGGAGAAGGAGGAGGATTTTTCCCATGATGGCAGTCCCCTGGCTGACCTGAGCTCCAACCCCTGGGCTCACCGTGATGGGTGAAACCGAGGCCAGCTGACACTCCCACCCTCAACTAGGCGAAGGGGCTTGGAGGGACCCTGTTTCTATCAAGGAGAACAAGGACCATGTGAAATCAAGAACATGCAGGAGGAGGCAGAGAAATTAAAGCAGCTGCTCTCTCTATGTTCTCCTATAAAAAGCCTGGTTGAACTGGATGCACCTGAACTGCTTTAAATTCGTTTTTAAAAAGTGACCCTGCCGGAGAGAAGGGAAAACCTGGGCCTCACTAAGGTTTATACTTGAATGTAGTAACTTGCTTGGAATAACTAAAAACTGGGGAACTTCTCAAATGTCCATCAATATGTGAACAAATAAACGGATCATGGTGCATGCACTCCATGGGATACGACAGTAAAAAGGAATGAACTATTGATATGCACAAAAACATAAGTGAACCTCAAAATAACTGCTGGTGAAGGAAGCAAGACATGAGGAATCCATACTACATAAGTGTCTATAAAATTCTAGAATGGTGTAAAATTCTAGAAAATGTGAACAAATTGACAATGACAGCAGATCAGTGGTTGCCCCGGGGAAAGCGTGGTGGGAGGGGGAGGGGCTGGAGGGAGACGTTAGAAAGGGACATGAGGAAAGTTTTGGGTTTCATGGATGTGTTCATTATCTTGATTGTGAGGATGGTTTCATGGGGTAAACACACGGCAAAACTTATCAAATTGTACATTTTGTGCCATTTCTGGTATATCATTTTGGCCTCAATCAGAGCTGTAAAAACAGAAGTAACATAACCACATCAGAAAACAATTTGGAAAATGGAGAGGAGGAAAATAGTGATTCTCCTTTATTTCCCTAGTGGGCAGGAAAGGAAAGTATTTGTGTGTCAGTTTCTTTTAAAATACCAATTATCTGGGCTTCCCTGGTGGTTCAGTGGTTGAGAATCTGCCTGCCAATGCAGGGGACACGGGTTCGAGCCCTGGTCTGGGAAGATCCCACATGCCGCGGAGCAACTGGGCCCGTGAGCCACAGCTACTGAGCCTGCGTGTCTGGAGCCTGTGCTCCGCAACAAGAGAGGCCG
>NW_021145470.1:58944-100000 GCF_002837175.3 Physeter macrocephalus
ATAAATAAATAAATAAATAAATAAATAAATAAATAAAAGGATTTAGCTCAAAAGTGATGCTTTAAAAAAATAAATAAATAAAAATAAAATACCAATTATCTCACATAAGCTCTTGGGGATAGGTGTTATTATCTTCCTCTTTTTTATAGATTAGGAAAAGCCAGGATTCAGAGAAGTTAAGACACTCGCCTGAGGTCATCCAGCCAGCGTGTAGTTAGTCCCAATCGAGGACCATCTGAGTCTAGAGCCTGGGCCCCTTCTCCACATTACATTGTCTCTCTTTTCAGGAATGCATTTCTGAAAAATTCCAGCCTGCTTTGGTAACACTGTGGGCAAAGGACTTTGGTTTATGACTAGATGGGGAGTTATTAATCCATCATGTACATATTTGCTGTGAGCCTTAGGGGAGCTAGTGCACGGAGGGTGGGCGGAGGTTTACAAAGGCGCGGTGTCTGCAGAGCTCACACCTTTCAGCCCACGCTGCCTCAATGGTACTACCTGTGGCCACCACACCCTGCCCTCCCCAGCCCTCCCAGCCCCCCTCTTCCAGGAATCCTCCTTTTCCCCTTCCGGGACCCTGATGTCGTGACCTGTTCACCCCCAGCCCCAGCCTTTGGCAGGAAGCTAAAAGGAGAGGCCTATGGCTTCATGGACCCCCAAGGGGGAGAGGGGACTGCAGGGCTGAGGAGGGCAGTGGGGCCTCATGCTCTGGGCTCAAGGTTCAGTACCCTGGTTCTCTGCATCTCTGGAGTCAGGGTCTGGGCTCAGGTCTGCATCACTGCAGGCAGGCAGTAGGAGGTACGGAGGCCTTGGGCCGAGGAGGTAGACCCATCATTTTTTTTTTTTAATTTTTATCGGAGTATAGTTGATTTACAATGTTGTGTTACTTTCAGGTGTACAGCAAGGTGAGTCAGTTACACATATACATATACCCACTCTTTTTTAGATTCTTTTCCCATATAGGTCATTACAGAGTATTGAGTTCCCTGTGCTATACAGTAGGTCCTTATTAGTTATCTATTTTATATACAGTAGTGTGTATATGTCAATCCCAATCTCCCAATTTAGAGGTAGACCCATCTTGATGGGGTGGACAGAGAAGCGAGGACAGTCTGAGTGGTCTGGGTGGGGTGCAGCCTTCGGGAGGTGAGGAGGATGTCCACAGCAGTGGGTGGGCACACTGGAGTCAATTTTTTTTTTTAATGGATTAGTCTTGCTTAATAATGTCTTATTTATTTATTTATTTTTGGCTGCATTGGGTCTTCGTTGCTGCACACGGGCTTTCTCTAGTTGCGGCGAGCAGGGGCTACTCTTTGTTGGGTGCGTGGGCTTCTCACTGCGGTGGCTTCTCGTGTTGTGGAGCATGGGCTCTGGGTGCACGGGCTTCAGTAGTTGTGGCACGCGAGCTCAGTAGTTGTGGCTCGCAGACTCTAGAGCGCAGGCTCAGTAGTTGTGGCACACGGGCTTAGTTGCTCCACAGCATGTGGGATCCTCCCGGACCAGGGCTTGCACCTGTGTCCCCTGCGTTGGCAGGCGGATTTGTAATGACTGCGTCACCAGGGAAGTCCTGGAATCAATTTATAGCAGAGCACGATGTTCTGTGGGATCCCTGTACCCAGTCCTAAGATGTTGGGGGTGAGCAGAGCCTTGACCACGTGTGGGTCCCCTCTACCCCCTGGCACTGTGCCTTACAGATAGTAAGTACTTACCAAGTGCTTGGGTTTATTGCCTGGCAGAGAGAGGTGGCCCTTCCCTGCCAGAAAGGCACACCAAGTGGAGAAGAAAGGCACTCTGGGAGGAAGGAGAGACATTTCTGGGCTCAGGGAGAGGAGAGGCTGAGGGCATCTCCAGAAGCAGTAGAGGCCATGGGTGGGGGTGCCTCAGGGAGCATGTGGACTGATGGTGAAGGCCAAAAGGCAGGATGTCGGCCCTCTCCGTGACCCCCAATCCCTGTCAGTAGAGCCAGCAAGGCCCTTGATCCTGGGCTGTCCTGGTGGGTGGGGTGGGGAGGGAGGCGGGACAGCCAGGCACCTTTGCAGGGTTTGGGGGGACAGGTTTCTCCTGGCAGGAGGGTAAAGGTGGCCGGCCTTGACCTGGGCTGGAGAGGGTGTTGCAGGGATGGGGCCGGGAGGCCCCCACCCAACCACGAGACTCCCGGGCAGGTCACTGACCCTGATCACTAGCCCTGGCTAATCCACAGATTTCAAAGCTTGATGAGATCAAATGACATCACATGTGTGAGGGCTTTGGCAGTGTTAGATGTAAGTGCAAGGTGTTATTATGATTATCAGTATTAGCACTGACGACCTATTGGTCTTCCTGGCCTCATCGTTCAGCCCCTTGCTCACAGTGGCATCTTCCTGAGGGACACATCTGCATCTTTGGCCTCTGGCATTACTCAGAGTATGTCACTCACAGGTGAAGATTCCCTCCCTGCCCCAGCCCCCTGCATTGGGAGCATGGAGTCTTACCCACTGGACCACCAGGGAAGTCCCCTAACGTTTTCTTACTAGTAAGAAGCCACTACCGCTTCATGCAACACTCTCACTGCCATGCCCTTGCCGAGCCTTGCTCATCCCCTGGAAGGTTATCTCCTGGAAAATTGTAACAGGGAAGAGCCAAATCTGACTACATGTAGGATCTGTTTCTTTTACTTTAACCTTTGCTTTCAGCTGCTTTTGTTCACTAAAAGGATATTGTGTATACATAATGGCCTGCCTCAGGGAACCCTGCCCCTCTGCCAGAATGTTAAACCAAGTGCCTTTTGTTCAGGCAAACATCAGGACCCTGTCCACCTGTGGATGGCTAAGAGAAAGAAGAAATTAACACTTAACACATCCCTTCCCGAGGCTGGCCATTCCAGGGGATATTTGCAAAATGTCTGGCCGTTTTACTTTACTGCCTCTCTCCTCCCCCTCTGTGCTATAAAAGAAACTGGCATCCAAACCCCGATAAGATGGTTATTTTGAGACTTTAGTCTGCCATCTTCTCCGTCTGCTGGCTACACCTTGTCTCCGATTTATTGGCCTGTCCTGCGGCAAGCAAAACTCCTCAATTGATGAGTCTTATGTCACCCTGGCCTCAGGCTTACGTGGCCTGGAATCGTCAGGGGCCTCTGAGGTGGAGCCTGGGTCTTCACTTTTTGTTCCCTCATTGACTGGACTGGGTGAAGTAGCTCAGGGGTTCGGTTCCACGTCAGGGTTCTCCTCGCACTGCCGGCCTGGAGCTGGAAAGCTCAGGATGCCCCAGCCCAGGGCGTGCCCTGCAGAGCAGAATGGATGAGGGGTTCCCCGAACCATCCTTCTGCCACCTGATGCTTCAAAGGACTTCGGCCCCACCCTGCTCTGGCATGTGTGTTCTTGGGAGTGGTAGGGCCCAGACCGTCCCTGGCATCTGGAGCCTGCCAAGAGCTTGTCCCTCTGGCCCTACCTCATGCACTCTGAGTCCTCCCCACCCAGGGCCAGGCCTGGCCTGACCTGAGAGGCCTGCACTAAACCTCTGGTCAGTAGGAGTCATGACAGCAGTTTCTTGATCCAGGGGGGTGCTGAGGGTGAGGTGGCAGTGCTATGGGCCCAGCCGGCAGGCTGCCTGAGAGGGTGGGGGACCAGCCAGGGAAGAGACATGACCCGGACCTGCGGCCCGGGACAACAAGCCCATCCCTGCGTAGAGAGAGGGAGGGCACACGGTGAAGTATCAGGAGAAACAGCGTTGTTGGGACAGCCAGGAAAAGAGCTGGTCGGGAGGCAGGTGCCTGGCTGCTAGGTTCATCTGAGCCACAAACAGGCTGAGCAGCCTAGGCAGAGGGGCGCTACCTCTCTGGTCTCATCACCAGTCAAATGAGGCTCCTACAACGCATGTGGCTTCTTCTGTCTGGCCGAGTTGGGAGGTGGGGGTTATGGAGACTTGTGGGCGGGGTGCTGGGAGCAGAAGGGAGGGGAAGAGGGCCCCCCAACCAGGCTTTTGTAACCCTGCTGCCCCCTAGTGGTGACACAGAGTAACAGAGACATGGTCTACCCGGGGGAACACAATGCTGGTCACACCCCGCCTTCCCTAGACAGAGAAAGGAAATTCACGCTTAGGGACTTTAGCGGACACCGCCTCCCTCGAGGCTGCGTGTGCTCTGGGTGGAGGGAAAGGCAGCCCCAGCCAATGCACAAGTACCCACAGCCATGCACGGGCTAGCGCGGCTTACTCACTCCTGTATTCATTCTGCAAGCGCCAAGGGAGGCTCTGTAGTTTGCAGGGGCACTGGGCCAGTCCCTGGGGATTTAGAGCCCCTTGGCACACCATTCCTGCCCTCAGAGTGCCTCTGTCCAGGGGGGGAGCAGACAGGCACACCAGAGACTCTGGAGAAAATAGGAGACTGCTCTGAGGCATGACTGTTGTGTGAGTAACACTTGGGAAGCACATGGCCGGCAACCGTGGGGCTGTCTGACTATTGGTTTCTCCTGGGCACGTGGGCCTCCAGGCTGCTGGGTCCGGAGGCTTTTGCCACTAGTTTAGGGGAGTCTTTTCCTGCAGGGCTTTCCAGGGATCTGGGTCGCCCTCCCTGCAGGAGAGCTGGATTTCTGCCTGTGCCTGCTGCTCTCTGCTGCTGTCCTGCCCCCACCCTGGCTGGCAACAGGCGCAAGGGGGACGGCAGACCTTGCCTCGCTCCTACAGCCTCCTCTATCTACACCTGCCCTCCCCAAACCTGGTCTGGGGACCTGGGTTCCAAAGACAACAGAAAACGTTAGGTCTCAGCTGCATCTCCCCCTCCCAGGCTGGTGCTCTGTGGGCCTTCCAGCTCCAACCACACAGCATGGGGCAGGAGACAGGGGACCCAACTGCCACCCCACCAGGGCCCTGCCCTGACCTTCAGAGACTAGACTGGAACTCAGTAGGCAGCACGTGGAGAGGGTGGGAGAAGAAGAAATTGTGTGTGTGTGTGTGTGTGTGTGTGTGTGTGTGTGTGTGTGTGTGTGTGTGTGTAGCCTGGGTACGTCACCGTCACTGGGAATGCAGACGAGTCTGACTCAGTGGGAACATCAGCATGAAAGGAAGAGAGAGCACAGTGGCATTTCCAAGCAGGATGGGAACTCTGGGTGGTGGAGACTGGCCGTGGGGTCAGGGGTACTTCTCCAAGGCCTGGCCTAGAAAGATGCTAAGCGTGGTGGGGAAGGGGGAGGGGAGGGGAGACAGGAAGGGGTAGTTCAAGGGGAGCAGAGGTTGGACCTCTGACTGCCTGGGCTGGTCTCGGTAGGAGAGGGGGCAGCAGGGCTTTCTGCTCTGGAGACAGAAGGGGACAAGTCATGCATGGAATCAGAGAAACAGGCCTGGTCAAACAGGGATGAGGGGAAATGCAAGGACTTCCGACCTGCCCTTCAGGGCCTGGAGGTCGGGCACCTGTTACTACTGAACCAGACGCCAGGTGCTCCTGATACGGAGAGACCACCCCTCCTCCCAGAGCTACTAAGGGTGGGATTGCCAGGCAAGCTGCTCCCCTGGGCAGAGACAGCAGCCTCAGGTGCACCGGGAAGATCTGGGGAGAGACTTTCCCAGGAAACGTTGCTTCCTTTCTCGGGATCAGAGACGCTGAAAGGGCCAGCCCTGGAGAGCAAGGCCAGGAAAGGCCCAGAGTTAGGAGCCAAGGGGGAAGGATGTTGGCCAGCCCTGAGCTGTGGCAGCGCGGACCCTGAGGGATGCTCCCCACACCAAGGGGTGACCTGGACAGCTGAGTGTCCCAGGAGTGACTGTACTTGAAAATACAGGGAAGGGCTTCCCTGGTGGTGCAGTGGTTAAGAATCTGCCTGCTAATGCAGGGGACACGGGTTCGAGCCTTGGTCCAGGAAGACCCCACATGCCGCGGAGCAACTAAGCCCATGCGTCACAACTACTGAGCCTGCGCTCTAGAGCCCGCGAGCCATGACTACTGAAGCCTGTGTACCTAGAGCCCGTGCTCCGCAACAAGAGGAGCCAGCGCAATAAGTCCATGCACTGCAACGAAGAATAGCCCCCGCTTGCCGCAACTAGAGAAAGCCAGCGTGCAGCAACGAAGACCCAACACAGCCAAAAATAAAAAATAGGTGAAATAAATATTTAAAAAAAAAAAATATATATATATATATAAAGAAAATACAGGGAGACAATGTTGAACCTAAAGGAATGAATGACAAATGGTGTTATTTTAGGTATGTGGTAGTACTTGGTGGCCTAGGGGAGGGGAGCTTCTTAATCCCTTCGAATTACTTAAACCAGAACTGATGAGGAGAGTGAGGGAACAGGGGACGCTCATTTGAGTTGGGCCCCTTGGACCAGGGAGCACAATGGGCTGGGCTATAGGTCTTTCTCTACTAATGGGAGGGCCAGAGGGCTACTTGGCTGCCCATCTGTCTGCAGGCAGGCCCAGGCTGGGGTCCCACTGGAGCATAGGGCGCCCTGTGTGTACTCAACTGTCCAGGGAGAAGTCCCTGCGAGTCTGTCTGGGGATGCCGGGGCAGGGCAGGGAGAGGTGCTGGGCAGGGCCAGCTGGCTGCCGGAGCCCTGATCCTCGCCCTCTGAGGGTGGATGGTGAGGGCGGTGGCCACGGCGTTCCTGGCTGGGAGCCCAGAGGAGTCTTTTGTAATCACAACATGATCTCGTGTGCTGGGCGGTGAAGCCGGCAGGGAGAGGCCGGCAGAGGCCCGGCTCCGGTGGCTCCAGCTTCCCTCCTGCTCTGGCTCCCCCAGGGCTGCTCTGGAAATCTCTCGGGGCCTGCCGTTGCCATGCACTCGGCTGTGAGTGGCACCTTGCCTTTGGCGGGGGGCTTCTTGGGGCTGGGACACCAGGCGGCCACACTCTGGGGGCAGCTGGGGGCAGCTGGGCCTGGGAGGAAGAGGGCTGTGCCTATGCCGGTGGGGGGCTGGGCAGGGGCATCGGCCACAAAGGGGTCCCTGCAGCCAGAGAAGGAGGGACTCGGGGATCTCGGTGCTGAGGCACCGTGTGCCCCGGGGTGGCTCCCCGGCTGGGCCTGCCCTCAGAGCTGGCTCTTTCCTGCCCCGACCGACTGCCGGCAGCTCAGGGCCTGGAGACGCTGGGCCTGTGGGAGTGGCTCTTTCCCACAGGCTGGGCACAGGTTTGGGGAGTGGGGTCCAGGGCCTGGGAGCCGAGGACAGAGCAGGGGCCTCTCTTTTCACCGTGGTTCTCGGCCTGGGAGCCAAACAGCCCCCACCTCGACCTCCTGAATACCCTGGCAACTTCCCAGTCACGGCAGGTTCCGCTGCCAGAGCCATTTATAACTCCCATTCCAGGCTCTGCTCGGCAGTGGAGCTCCCTGGAGAGCCGGGGGGAGGGGCAGCCACTGCTGGGAGCTGCAGGCCTGGGTATGAGGCCCCGGCCTGAGCCGCAGAGGTGGCAGGAAGATGGGCAGAGAGGCCAGCGTGGTGGGGCTGGGGGCCTTCCCTGGGCCATCTCCCCACGTGACCCTCGCTCTGGGTCTGGAGTCTGCTCCTTGGGTGGTAAGAACATGGTAGAGTGGGCGAATGTGAAAGTCGAGGAACTGGTAAGGGATGGGCCCAGCAGTCAGGAGCTTGGGCCCCCTGGCCTCTGCAGGGGCCTCATGGGGCCGAGTCCCCAGTGAGCAGGCAGGAGGAGAAGGATGCAGAGCTGGACAGGAGGATCGTTGCCCTTCGCAAGAAGAACCAGGCCTTACTGCGCAGGTACCAGGTGAGTGGGCTGTGACGGGCCAGGAGGACGGACCGGGTTGGCACTCCCTGTCCGATCTGCAGACCCTGAATGGTTGTCTCTCCATGCAGGCTCTGGGCCTGGGACCAGGGTTAGGTTGGGTGTGTTCCATCTCAGGGGCTCTGTGAGGGTCCTGGGGACTCTGTGATGTAGTGCCTCTGCCCCCTGGTGTCCCACTGGTGTCTCTCTGTGTAGGCCTGTCGACATCTGTGTCTCTGTGCACCTGGGGGGCCATGGCCTGTGCTGACCCCGGGCCCTCCCACAGGAGATCCAGGAAGACCGTCGGCAGGCAGAGCAGGGGGCCATGGCTGAGACCACGTCAGAGCTCCTCCGTCCTGACGGCCTCACTGTCACCATCAGCCAGGTTCCTGGAGTAAGACCCACCCGGCAGACAGGGTGGGGTGGCAAGGAGGTGGAGGCCCAGCCCGTGCCAGGGGAGCACAGCTGCCCCCGCTCCTCCGCTTCTCCCGCTTACATTCTGGGACGTACCTACCAGCTCCCAACCTCACTCAGCCCAGGCCACTGCTGGCCCCCATCCCCAAAGAGCCACAGCTGAAAGGTGACCAGATAGAAGCCTCTTCATGCCCTTTTCCAGTCCCAGAGCTCTGCACCCGTACCCCCAAGCACAGGCCGCTTGTAAACCCCAAACCCCAGGGGCACAGAGACATTGGGGCTGAATGCCAGGAACAGCGTCTGAGGGACAGAGCCTCATTGTCTGAGTGCTTTGGATTTCCCAGCTCAGAGATGATGGGCCACTGTGGAGTCTTGGGCCCCTGGGTGGCCCCAGGCCCGGATAACCTAATGCCACTGGTATGTGAACGCCTCGCAGCGTCAGCTCCTCTGTGGGCATTCCAGGGAGGGCCAGGGCTGGAACCCAGCCTGGGGAACCACCCAAAGGACCCAAGCCCCAGCTTCTGTCCAGTGCTGTCTATGTGGCCTGACGGCACGGCCCCTCATTCTGCAGGGGAAGCGGGTGGTCAGCCGGAACTGGGCAAGGAGCGCCCTTGGACCTGGAGCAGCCAATGAGATGCTTGAGGATGAGGAGGCAGAGGCCCACGCTGGCGCCTTCTGCTTGGGGGAGCGGGTGGAGCTGGCTGTGACCATGGAAAACAAAGCCGAGGTGAGCAGTGCTGGTGGGGGGAGCCGGGCACCAGGAAGGCAGCCTCTTCTTCTCTGGCTCTGCCACACTGCCCATCCGCACCTTCCCCAGGCCAAGCGGATCGTAAGTGAGAAGCCCACCAGAGCAAGGAGCCAGGGGGCAGAAGGGTCACCTGGAGGGGGCTTGGGCCGGAGCCCCTCCATGCAGATGGCCATCAGCTCAGATTCTGCCCGGAAGGTAGCTCTTCAAGAGGGGCTGGGGACATGAACGTGGTGGTCCCCTTTTGGGGGAGGCATAGAAGCTGAGTCACATGTGTCCCCATTTGCGGGGACGTGGCCCAGGCAGGACCTGCAAGAATTTCCCCCTTCTTCTTCCTTTCTCTGGCCAGTCTCCACGTTGGGTGGGTCTTGCAGTGAGAGACAGTGTAAGCCAGAGGTGTGACCTAGCCCCTTACCCTACCTGGACCTCTGGTAGCAAGCTGGGTAGGGGGGGCGGGGTCTGGAGGTCTGTCAGGAGGTTGTAAGAGACTGGCCATGTGCCAGGTGTGACCTCTAGGTGGCAGCAGCCCCTAGTCTTGGCTCTCGCTCACAGCTGCTGGGTGCCTCTCCACCCTGCCTGCACTTGACCACACACCCCAGTGACAACTCTGTGGATAGATGCTGTTATTATCCCCATTTTACAGATGAGGAAATGACACACAGAGAGGTTAAGTAACTTGCCCAAAAGACACCACTAATGCGTGGACGGAAACCGTGCCTATAGCAAACAGCATGTTAGATATGGAATGGATCTAATTTTTTTTGGTGGGGGGACCTCAAGACCTTGCGAGAGGAAGGGGTTAGTAGACTCTGGATCCCCATTCCAAGCTCAGGGCTCTTTCTGCTTCGACCCCGTGGTGCTTTGTGTCTTCTCCCTGCAGGGTGTCCGGGAGCCCCAGAGTCCAGGCCTGGTCCCAGGCCCAGCTCCCCGCCGGCCAGTGGGGGGGCCCCCGGAGGTGGGCTGGGACTACGCCCAGTGGAAGCAGGAGCGAGAGCAGATCGACCTGGCCCGCCTGGCGAGGCACAGAGACGCACAGGGTGACTGGCGCCGTCCGTGGGACCTGGACAAGGCCAAGCCCACGTGGGTGGCAGGGCTGGGCATCCTGCTGGGTCGACATGCTTGTGGGGCTGAGTCGGGCTAACTGTGGGTGTCTCTTGGAGGGCTGCTGGGACCCTCCCCAGGGTGGTGAGGCTCTGCCTGACCCTCTGTTTGGACCCTGGGTTCAGGGCTGTGTGTGGGCACTGCGTTTCCCACCTTTCTCGGGCCCACCCTCTCCATGCTGTCCTTGGTTCCGTGGCTGGGCTTGGGGCTGGGACTGGGGCAGGAGAGGTCGGCCCACCAGCAGCCTTGCAGCCTCTGTGCTCCCTGCCAGCAGCCCGCCTGACTCCCTCTCTCTGCAACGCAGGCCACAGGACTCCAGCAAGCCTCGGGAAGAGGGCCCAGCCAGGGTGGGCAGCACGAGGGGTGAGCCAACACCCACCCCTCCTGGATTTTTTCACCCCTTGCCCCCGCTTCCTCTCTGTTCCCTGTCTCTTGGTTTACCACTTTTTTCAGAGCTGGAAGGAAGCATGGAAGGACATCTTCCTTCCTCTCCCTCCCTATCAGAGGAGGGCACCACTTCCCATCCTCCGAACCCACAGCCCCTGTCCTGGGTTCTGACCCCAGAAGGTCTGGGGAGAAGGGCTCACCAGGAAGTCAGCACTGGGGTCCTTTTGAGGTGTTGGTCCCTCGTGGGTGGCAGCTGCCCCTTGCCTGTTATAGGAACAGAACTCTGTGTCGCTGGCCCCTCATTTTACACACAAGGGAGCTTGAGGCTGGAGAGGCTCTGCCGGTCACCTAGTCAGGAGGGACACAGCGAGTACAGGACACAGCTCCCCTGACCCCCAGGCCAGGGCTCTTTTTGGGAGCTAGAACACTCACAGCTGGCAGCTTCCTGGTCCCGAAAGAGCTGACGTTCCTGCTTTGGGTCTTTTGTGACGCCCACCCTTTCCCCATTTCCTTTTTCCACTTAGGCCCCAGGAGCCACCGAAAGCTACAGCCCCCACCGTTGCCCCCTGATGGCAAAGGTGAGTTGGGACAGGAGGAGGAGCAGGTCCCACGTGCTGGTGAAGGAGCTGGGCTGCTATGGACCCCTTCTCTCTTGATTTGTGGACCATCTTTTGCAGGCGGTACTACTCGGGGTGGGCAACCCAGCAGACCTTTGGTGGCGCTGGCCACATGCAGCAAAGCTCGGGGGACAGAGAGGTTGACTGGCAGGGCCCGCAGGTAACATGTGGCAGGGAGCAAGATCGAGGGAGGCATCTGGGCTCCCTAATTTCCTGGCCCTCCCCTGCTCCTGGGAGGTCAGGCCCAGCACTGGCCCAGGTGCCTGCTCCAGCCCCCGGGGCCTCTGCCTCTTGGCTGACTGCTGCCTTGTGGCAGGTTAATGAGATGCGGGGAGAGGCCATCAGCAAAGGCAGCAGCAGCGAGAGCCTGGTGTCCAGGGAGGCTGGTGGTAATTACAGCAGTTACCGTCCCCTGGGAAGTCAGGCGCGCCTTTCCCAGGCAGCGCAGGCCGGGACATGCACGGAGTCCCCGCAGAACTCAAGGCAGGCTTGGCCATAAACAGCAGCTGGGGATCTGCAAAGGGGCTACGGTGGGCGGTGTTCAGAGGAAGTGGCTGGGTTTGCGGAGGAAGGTTGGGCTGGAAGGGAAGCATCCTGGAGCCTCGTTCTGGCTCTGAGCTTCCTCTGAGACCCTTGGGCCCTCGCTCCTCCCTGGAGGACATGGGCTGCTGGCTACGGAGCAGGTGACGTGAAGTGGGGTGGGTAGTAGTGGGGCCTGCCACGTTCTGTGTTTCTGCAGGTGGGAAACGAAGGGAGGCAAGGAGGAGCTGGAGAGCCAGGAGGTGGGTACTTGGGCATAGGATGGGGTGGGCTAGGGACATGAGCCCTGAATTCACCAACCAGCAGAGCCGACCTCTTGTTGTCAGGGAAGCCCAAGCACCAGAAGGACTCCAAATGAGAAGGAACACGCGCAGACTCCGAGCAGGATGGAGCCGGGCGGAGCCATGAGTGTCCCAGCAACCAGCCCAGCTCCAGCATCAGCATCACCAGAGGAGCCAAAAGGGGAGTCAGGAGCTTCGACAGCCAGTCCCGAGCCTGGCTCTCCACGAAACACGGACTTGCTTCCCCTCGACCTCTCTCTAGGACGTGCCAGTAGCCCTGGGCCGGGGGAGAGCACGTGTGTGCTCAGTCCAAGGCCTGGGACCCAGGAGAGCCCTGTGTCCTGGCTGGAGGGTCACGAGCGGCCCCAGGGGTGGACTGAGCCCCAGGCTGAGCCAGAAGCCCAGACTTGTTCTGGGCCCCCAAAAGAGGCAGGGCCCCTGGAACCCAGAGAAGACAGGCCTGGCAAGGCTGGGGCCCAGCAGGTCCTGGCACCTCGAAGCAGACCCCCCAGAGGAGGCAGCCAAAGGGCGAGGGGCACAGGAGGTATGAGGAGCAGGACAGGGGGTCCTGCCCCTGCAAGAAGATGCTGAGCAAAGCTCTCGGGAGCAGGGCGCCCAGCTGGGGAGGGGAGGGAGGAGGGGAGACACCGTCAAAAATCTTTGAGCTCTGGGCACGCGGTTGGCTGGCGGCTGTGGCAGCCTGGCCGAGCAGTTTGGCAGACTCTCCGGTGGAGTGACCCTGTGAAGGCAAGGAGCCGACCCCTGCACCTCACGGGCACCCCCCTGTGCACCTGTGTGCTCTCGCCTGCAGGTAGAGCCCCTGGTGTATCCCCACGCCACACCTGGTCTGTGAGGCTGGCAAGCCCTGCCCCAAGCCTACTGCTGCCCAGGCCACAAGCTCCCTGACCATGGCGAGAGGACAAGGCTTGGAGGCACTCAGCACCTGGCTCTCCTGGCTTCCATCATCCCCAGGGTCTGGCCTCCCTCTCCGGCTGCCGGCTCCTGGCTCCTCAGGTACAGGCAGCCTCAGCAGCTGGCATGGCTAGCCCAGGCTCGGGCCCTTTCCTACACCCCTGCCTTGCACCCAAGGTGAATCACAGTCCAAGACTCACAGGATGGCCAACCTGGGGATCTCACAATCAGCTGGCAGCCTCCTGCCTTTCTCTGGGCCTCAGCCTCCTGGAAGAGGAGGCTGAGGCCCAGAGAAAGGGAGGCCACAGCCAGCAGGGACAGAGCTGGGGACAGAAGAGCAGAGCTCAGGTCTCCTCTGTGAAAGGAAGGGTCTCTGGAGAGTCTCTGAAACGGGGCGGGGTGGGCAGGGGGGAGTAAGGAGGGGCCAGCTTCCTCTCCCCACAGCACGCGAGGGAGCCCCACCGTCAGGGGCCTCCTCCCCCACCCCCAGGTCAGTCATGGAGTGCGCCCTGAATGGGGACAGAGGGAGCCTGCCACCCGGGGTCGTTTCCTGCCATCTCCAGCTTCCTCCTCCCACCGCCTCCCTGCACTGTGTCATGCCAGAGCAAGGTCTCAGGCAGTGACCCAGGAGGCAGAGAAACAGCGACTCCAGCTAAGCACGACATCAGGACTTGTCTTTCCTACTTAGTCTCCGCACAAGCTGTGGCTTCCTCTCAATTCAACCAGCATTTCCTGAGCACCCACTACCAGCAATGCAGCCGGTGGGCGATGGTGACTTTGCCAGCAAGAGGGAGGGAAGAAACCCCTGCCTCCGGCAGACCCAGGCTGCACAGCAGGAGCTGTTCTTGGCTGTAGGTGCCCGACAGGGGCTGGGGATGGTAGTAGGAGCCCAGAGGGAACCATCCCACCGCTGCTCGCAAAGGCAGGCGCGTCTCCCTTTCTCATCGTGTGTACCCTTTGCCCCCAGTCCCCTGCTTGGATCTCCCCACGTGGCTCTGCCACGGTTGTTCCTCTCTGCTGAGGGTCCTGGGCCTCACCAGCCTCTCTGGGTTCTCTAGGGAGTGTCCGGATCATCCCCAGCATCTCTCCACTGTCAGTGAGGCCTAAACTGTGGCTCAACTGTGTGAGGGCGGGGCTTCCTCACTGGCTCTTGCTCCGCTCTCCACCCCCTCTACTGAGGAAGCATGAGGAGGGTGTGTCTTTTTGGCAGATCAGATTGTTTAGAGCAGTGCCTCTCACACATTAAGGTGCAGAGTAATGCAGATTCTAACTCGGGAGGTCTGGGCTGGGCCTGGAAACTTGCATTTCTACTAGGCTCCAAGTGCCACCTCTGCTGCTGCTTCCTGGACCACACTGTGAGAGTTAGGGTTTGGACTAGAGTGTATGGAGGGCTAGGGGAAAAGACAGACCCTAGACTCTAAGGGCTGGCTGCTGGCTCTGTAGGGGATGGGGGCAGGCTGCCCCTGCCTGGTGGGAGCTTCCTGGCCTCAGAGTTGGGTGGGACACTGACGCACTGGGTAGATGCTTGAGAGTGGGTGGTGTCAACTTCCTGTAATGGGGAGTGAGAAAGCTGGTTGGGAACGGGATGAGGTGAAGGGGGTTGGAAGAAGTGAGGACTGATCAGAGGAATTTTGGAAAGGCTTGGGAACATTCTGTGCCTATGGGAAGAAGACCCCTGTGAGATGTGAAAAGGCAAGGGTGAAAGAGTCCAAGCTCAAGTTTTCCTTTTGCCTTCCAGTCACATGTGCGTGGCTTTGGAACATGGCACTGGCTCTGGAACTCACGACTCCCAAAGGATGGAGCTGGGGTAGAGCAGGTTCGGGCAGCCTCGAATTCAGATGTCTCCCAAGTAACTGTGATCCAGAATTTGAATTCTAAGATTCACAAACTTCCCCCAGCCCCCAGTGCCCCCAACTGTACAGATGTGCCTTCATTAAAGGGTCTGTGCCAAGGCATGTTTGACTATGGGATGGGGATGTAGAACTTGGGCAGAGCTCTGGTCGAGGCCTCACAGCAAGACCTAAGCAGGAGAGGAAGCTGGACAAAAGGGCTATGGAGAAATAGGGCTTCTCTCCCTTCTGGATGTTAGGAGAAAGGGATGTCATGGGAATGAGTCACTAGGGCTTGGAGAGAATGGAGTCTGGCACAGGCCATCTTCATTCCAGGAGGACTGTAGTGCAAGGCAAGTATCACCGAACTTTTCTCAAAAAAGGGGAGCCCTTCTTCAGGAGCAATGAACCAGCAGCTCTGGGGGCCACCCCTCCTGCTCTAGGATGGAACCAGCTAAGGAGCAGGAGGGAAGCGTAGACATCCCTCCACAAAGCTCGGGACCATGGAAGGCTGCTCTGTTTCCTTCTGGCTCCTTTGGTTAAAGGCCTGGCTGGGAGCCTTCTTCTTGGATTCCCTTCTCCTCTCCAACCAACAGACAAGACTGTTCCTCAAAGGTGGGAAGTTCTTCATGGGACATGGCTTCAGGAGCCCAGGCACAGAGCTGGAGGAACTGACAAGGGAAAGTGCAGTGGGTAGTAGGGAGCCAGCAGGGAGATGACAGCTTTACCTAAGGCCTCAAAACAAGGAGGGCAGAAGAGGTGGAAAGCATCTCTGTCCTGGCCCATATCACCTTACAGAGGGGAGCAGCAGACCACATTGTAAGGGAGGTATTTGGGGGAAGATAGGCGGCATGGTTGAGGGGAACAAACACGGGCCTTGGAATCTGAGAGACTGAATCTGAATCCTAGGTCTGCCACCTGCTAGCTGGATGACTCTGGTCAATTTTAACATCTAAAAGCCTCAGTTTTCTTGCCTGCAAAATGGAGCTAGTAATACCTATGATGAAGGGTTGTTAAGAAAGTTAAAGATGAGAATATGCAAAATATACCTGGCACAACGTAGGCACTCTATTCACAGTAGCACACAGAAGGCACTCAGTAAATATCTGTCGAATAAATAAAGTAGCTATTTGTTGTGATCTCTGTCTACTTGGTTTTCTATCTTTTCCATCGTCTTCTCTTTTAGTCTCATGGTCACTGGAGTCAATACACTCTCAGGGAAACAGGGATGGATTGTAAATGTTACCCAGCCTTCTAGGACAGTGAGCTGCTTTTAATCCCCAGGGGTTGTCTGGTTGAGTTAAAAGCATCATGAAGTGACTCTGCTCTTACAGGGAATGTTCTTTGCCCTCATCCACCCACTGGATCACAAGGATATCCTAAGCATTTCCCCCTGACTTTGCACACTGCCTCTTGCAGCTCAGAGTGTTTCCTCTTTTCTTCTGTTTACATCATAGCAATCTCAGGAAGTCACTCCCCAGAAACAAACTCCTTTGTGGAGTTCACTTCATGCCTCCCAAAGTTTTATCACCCAAAGGAGCAGCATGCCAGTATTTTCTTAAAATCAAGAGATGGGTAATTGGGGATCCCTGGAAGCAGGGGATCCCCAGCTATCTAGCAAGTCCCAAGTTTGGAAGGTTTGACCACCAGTCAGCTCCAGCCCCAAACCCTAGCCTCAGGGACAGGAATAACAGGAAAAGATGGCACTGGCCCCTGAAAAGAAAAAAGGAAATGGCAAAAATCCCACTTTGGCCATATCTTCTTATTTGGGGGACTAAATCGGGGGTGGGGGTGGGGTCAAGGGAATAGGAGAAACTAAAGGCACTGCTTCACTTCTGCCTCTTAAGTCATTTATCAGTGTCCACAGACCCCGCAAGCGTCTCTTCCTGAGTGAGGGATATCAGGGCTTACGAGGAAGAGCTGACACAGGGTGACCACAGCCCCACCGAGGGGGAGAAGGCAAGGCTGGGGAAGGCAATGAGAGAAGCCGCATAAGGCACAGACCAAGGCTGCTTTCTCTCAGCAAGTCTGCCAGCCTACGTCACGGCCTCTCATTAAGCATCCACTTGACGCCAGGGAAGTGAAATAGCACAGACCCGGCACCAGAAAGGACAAATGTGGCACCCACTGCTCCTTTTAAGGACTGGCTGGAGGAGCTGCAGGCCCCAAGGCAGGAGGTGAGGCAAACACATCAGTACCTCTGTGGGAGGGGGAGGGAGGACTCTTTCAGGCCTGCCTCCTTCTTAGCAAGCTCTCCAGGGCAAGCTCTCCCGCAACCTTCAAGAATAACCAACAATGAAGGCTTTTTCCCTTTTAAAACTCTAGGGACACAGTGTTTCCTCTTCCCTCAGCAGGGCAGCTGGCTTCAACCAAGAAAGAGGGTCAAAAGTCACCTTTGGATAACCATCTGTTCAAACAGTAATACCCTAACCCCAAGTAACTGAATCAGAGGGAAAGGCTGGACCAGTGCTTCTCACATTTTAGCGTGCATCCGAAACACCCGGAAGGCTAGTTAACACAGTGCGGAGCTCCTCCTGAATTTCTCACTCAGTCGGTATGGGATGGGGCCTAAGACATGGCATTTCTAACAAGTTCCCAGGTGATGCTGATGCTGATGGTCTGGGCACTGGTGTAATGTTTACTCCCTGCCCCTTCACATTTCTTTCCATGCATCATTTTTGCCCAAAGGGACAGTCCCTCCCTTGAAAATATATTAATTACCTCATGTGAATATACTGTACTTTTATTCCCAAGATCTCGAAGCCCTGTCACACCTCTTAGCTCCATTTGCTCTCATGAATTCCCATTTGGTTACCAGGAAAGAAAGAGGTCAAGGGCGATAACCAATGCCATCGTTGAGTCTGTAGGCTGCCTGTCTTCCAGTTCAGGGGTCCCTCCCAAGAGCACACTGCCTCCCCAACCCAGATCCTCGTGATATGTGAGCCGCCTACAGCTCAGAGACTGGTTGCTGTGACTCAGCACTGCCCAGACTACTAGCAGGGAGCTCAAGGGACAGGTGGCCT
This sequence comes from Physeter macrocephalus, assembly GCF_002837175.3. NCBI lineage: Eukaryota > Metazoa > Chordata > Mammalia > Artiodactyla > Physeteridae > Physeter > Physeter macrocephalus. The sequence goes on from NW_021145470.1 coordinate 76,474, forward strand.
CCAGGACAAGGTGGGAGGAGACATCAACTCATCCTCTGAACACGGAGGTAGCAGAGAGAGGTAGAGGTAAAAGGAAATCCTTGGTAACCAGCAACTGCTTTTTTGGACAAGTTGGTTTGGGGACTTTTGAGGCTCACTTCGCACACTGTAGGCAATAAATAAATAGTTCTTGAAATAATGGTAGTGGTTTATGGAAAACGTTCTAAGGAAAGTTAGAATCTTACTGCTGATTAACGGATGAGCTATTGTAAAAAACAGATTACTGAAGTTAAGGAAACAGGAAAGTAACACGGGTAGATTCTTGTTGGCATGACTGTAAATTCCTTGAGGGCAAGAACTGTATGGTAACTTTCGGGTCCCATAGGAGCAGCTTAACAAATGTTTATAGAATGGAACGGGGGCACAGGGAAGCTGATTTGGCTTTGGTGCTCCTTACTGACCAGGTGGCTCAAGGACACTGTGTGCCACTGGGAGCCATGGCTGTTTCTGCGCTTAGGACAGACAGCCTGGTAGAGTCTGGGAGTGTGGTTAAAAAAAAGATTTCGTCTTTGTATTTTTAAATTAGCTACTGGAGGGAACAAAGAGCATAACACAGGTTTTCTGGCAGCAGAAACCTACATGTTATGTCAGCAAGTAAAACAGATGCGACCCAAAAAACTGTTGATAGAGCAGATATTTTTACAGCTCAAGATTGGCCACAGGGCCAGGACAAAGGAGACAATGAATGGGTTACATATTCTCTGTTGCCTCCTTGAAGCACCACATGGAATACAGCTGTGGACTCCTGGTGCCTGGCAAGAACAGGCAGGCCAAGCCCAAGCCCCTCAACCTGGCTGCGAAGAAACCTCAGCCAGAACGGCCAGTGCAGCTGTGATCTAGCAATTCACTCCCCTGAACCAAGATTCTCGGCTGTGGATACACAAGTGGATCATGACAGTAACACCACGATGACTCTAGGGCCAATGCTATCCAACGCAGTGATCAACCAGGTGATCAACAGTGCCAGGCACTGAGCTTAGTGCTGGTCCTCTGAAATGAGAAAGGCCACTGTGGTCCCTCCCTCCACGGAGGGAGAACAACAAAATGTACAGCTGTGGCCCTCTTGTTACTGCATTGCAATTCCAGAAATACCACCATTCTCTGCAGACAGGAAGGGGAGGGCAATTATTATCCCTTTTAAATAGCTGTGGTAGCCCTAAAGCTCGGGACCTGACCTTTCAGTTCCCCTTAAAGAAACATGTAGAAGCAAGTAGATGCTCTCCACTCAGCATTTCAAAACAGGATATAAATACTCAATGAAAGAACACACTATCTTAGGATTCCCTAGTGAAAACCAAAAAACAAGGTAGACAGAAAAAATTCCAAAGCTGTGGTATCGTATGTGTAGAAATCTCGAGCTGTTAGGAAGAAAAATATTTCTTATGCCGGAAACTTCAGAGAAACACTTCCTCAGCACAGTGGGGGAAAGAAATGATACCCACACAAGCCCAGTCTAAATGGCTTAGCAAATTCCTCACCCCTCACCCTCCAGAACTACACTTTCAAAAGAGGATTATTTCATCAAATGCAGGCTGTCGAGAAATAAACGCACATGGTCAGTTCTAACATAAACACCTAGAAATGATCCAGATAGTCCCAGTGCAAAGCAGTTAAAGGAAAATAATCCCCCTTTGCCCAGACCTCTCCTTCCCAGCTCAAAACCTGATGGACAATTTTGCAGCTAATTTCTAACCCTTGAAAATAAAGCTATTCCAACCGCTGCTCCCTGCCACCAGGCCCTGTTCTGGTGGAACAGTGACCTTCGCATTGGCCAGCAGGCTCCTGCTGCACACACTGCTGTATGTGCCCAACGTGTGAAGCCGTGTGCAACTGCAGAAGCCACATGTCCCCGCCTACAGAAAGAAGGGGCTGGCTTGAAGAACTTTGGAAACTCACTCCCCTTCTGCTCTGCCTTACCAAGCCCTCTCACAGAAAGCCATTGTGTAGGCTCAAGAGGGAAATAAAAGAAGGGTGGACTTTTTCCATGCTCCCCTGTGGACCACAAGGTGATGTAAAAGCACAACAGCCACCCCCCAACAGCTCCGGAGAAGTACAGGCCTCAGGGGGCCCCACCGACACTGGCTTCTCATTCGGGTTCGCACTGGGCAACATTGTCTAATAATGAGCTGAGCTCAATTGCTTGCTGTGTATTTTGCAGCACAACTAATCCCTTATATTTGTGCTTTCCACCCACATGTCTTTTATTGTTTGCTCTAGGGAAGAAACAGCCTCACCTCTGAAGCAACCTACACCTTCTCTCTGCCCTGTGGCTCTCTCACCTCCTCCACTGTAGACAAAGCTCTGTCCAACCACTGCAGACACATCCATTTGTCTCCCCCAGTATTAGCACTTCTTGAGCTTTCTAGGGGCCAGTGGTTTAAAGGTGAGAACAGTGATGCTACCAGGCGGCTGATCCTCACCTCAGCTCAGCTCTCAGCCAGCTCAATGTTTATAATAATTCTTAATCTGCGTGCTTACTGGTCCCTTAGCTTCCTCAGCAAGGCAGCTGCTCAGAGTCCTTTAAAAGCAGAACTTTTTCCCAACCATTCTAGGGCTGGCAAAAGGTGGCTGAGCTAGATATCACTGTTCTTCCAACACCGTGATTGTTTCCCGACTAAGATGGATTCCTGCCACCCTTCAATTTGGTCAAACCATCAGGCACAGAGAACATTAGAGCAATTGGTTTTTCCTCTTACACCTATTCATTACCACCCGTCCACCACACCTTAGACCACTGCCTCTTCCAACCTCTACTCCTTCCCCAAGAAGCATGAAAAGAGAAATGATCGACTTACACAGGCTGACGTAGAGTTCTTAGAATGTATTTTTGTTCACCTGAAAAATAAAACTTTTAAAAAATATACAGGACTTTTTGAGTACAGGTATATCTTAAATGGCTGAATTATAAATAATGTCTCTGGTCACGCTCACAGCTAGAGCTGGAGCTAATGTCCCAATTCCAGTGAAGGCGTTAGAGTCAGGAGACCAGCAGCTGGACCCACGAGTGGTTTCTCTAGACTCTGATCCATCCCAAAGTGGATTAAACAGTCCAGAATGCAGGGGTCAGGATGGGGACAGGGGATTGGACTCCCAGATGTTCTCTTGCAAGTTCAAAGGATTCTTGGAATAAGAGATCGATTTACAAATTATTAAAATATAGGACTAAAAATTCACACAGTAAATAGAAATTACAGGCTATTATTTAAGTTATAAAGTGGCATTTTGTTTCTTCCCCCAGGCCCTCACCCAAAATTTAAAAAGGCCTCAGGGCTTCCTAATGACCGAAGTGCTCAGAAATCTCCTTCAACCAAGACAACTTGGGGGTGCTACCAGCCTGCCCCTAGGCTATGATAGCTCAGCTGCTATTATCTTGCCCACACCAGAACATGGCTTAAAGCAAGGGTGTTGTCCTGTAAACTTGGATCAGAGCTAACTGGAGTGTAAGCCAGAAAACTAGAGAGACAAATTGTTTCAGGACTCAGGTGGATAAGTTGTTGTTGTTATTGTTTTAAAGTGCCTCATTTCCCAAAAAGGAAACGCGAAGGGGTTTGATATCTTGTTACTACCCACACTCAACTGCCTAAAAGCAAGTGGCGGAAGGAAACAGAATCCAAATTGAGGATGTATAATTCTTGCTGCCCCAGAGCTAGCTCTACATATGTCATTTCACTCGATGTTTCTCAACTCAATGAAAATATAGGCTGCATATAAGTAGAGCTTATCAGGAGAGGTAAAGACAAGCCAATTGAACCTTCCTACGGCTGGTCTATTATCTGGCTATCCAAACACAATCCTGAGGTTGAAGCCCACCTTTCGGCCTTTTGCGTTCCACAGTACAATTCATAACCAGAGGGTGTGCTCAAAGCTCTGGTTTCACAACAGATTTCGTCCTAATCACAGGGCTACACTGTCACTACAGGCTCAGGGAAGAGGGAAGGTGAAGGTGATTACTGGAACAAGACCAGATCTTGAAGAGCAGGGGAAAAAAAGATAAAACACTTGTGAGCCACTCTACTTACAAACGCTTGCTCTTCGTAAAAGAACTCTGTGAGAAGGCCAAGGGGTGAAGCACAGAGGCATTGCTTTTTCCCTTCCTTCTTCCCTGGCCCATATCCAGATACTTAGGGCTGCAACAGAAAGCCTCTTAGGTGGGGGCACTAAGGTGGGAAGAGGAGGGCAGGGCATTAGTACATTCCCCACCCTCCCTGAACTGCTTCTACTTCTCCAAAGGTTTTCCATTGTCCTTTCAACAAGTTGACGAATGATTACACTTTTGTCTTGTCTAACTCTAAAGTGTCATAAATCTATCTTTCTGAAACAGGAGGGGAAAAAGGGGAAAGAGTGGGTAATGAAAATCAAGTGTTTGTGCCCTTCTGGCTAGCTGCACTTTGGGGGTCAGCAAATAGCCCTTGCTTAGCCCCATCCATCAGTCAGTAGCTACCCAGGGTGTGGGAGGATACATGTAGTTCTATGTAATTATAGTAGCTTCTAGTGCATATGTCAACAACTATATACAAGGATCTATAAATTAAATGCATCTGTGGCCACTGCAACTAGGTTGACGTACCTGAGCTCCACTACTTTTGGTGCCCTCCTCCTTGCGAGAGCTTCGGCTTATTAAAGAAGAGCCCCTACAGCTCCCTCCTTCCCCTGAGTCTTGGGGGAAAGCCCGAGTCACCCCTCCACGTAAGATACCAAAGAGCTAGCGGCGCTTCGGTGCTGGGATCTCCCCACCCCTCCCCCCATCCCCCTTATGGCTCAGGGCCCTGGCGCAGCACGGTCCTAGGAAGACAAAACCCCGAACCCCCGGAGAATCGTGGTCCCTTGGCTGAAGATCCGACTTCAGGCCCCTCACCCCTGCGGCGAGCACGCGATCGTCGGGGGAAGGGAGGCGTTCACTCCCGTGGGGGTCACTCCCGCGGGCTCCCTGCCCGGTCCTGCTGCAAAGTCCTGCCTCCGGGCTTGGGGAGGATGGTTTCCGGCCACCCCTGGCACGGAGGGGTTCAACGACTCCCGGGCGCCGCCGCCGCTTCCTTCTCGTCCTCCTCGGCCCCCTGCGGCTGCTCCAGCGGCCCGGCCAGGGGGCTGTCGGCAGAAGGCTCAGGAGACACGGGCCGCGCCGCCTGTAGCGGGGGCGCGTCGCGCGGCGCCTCGCGGCGGGACGACCCCGTGGTGTTGGGCCCCGCCGCAGCCGCCGCCCCTGAAGTCCCGGACGGGCCGGTGGCGTTGGAGCCGCCGGGGGGCGGGCCGGCGGCTCCTCCCGAGGTCCCGGCGCCCACCGGCTGCCAGATGAGGCTGTAGTAGACGGCGAGCACGATGGCGGCCAGCGACACGGAGAGCACGTAAGCGAACACGGTGGCGAGTCGGACCCACTTCTTGTTGGTCTTGGCCGCCATCTTCGCCTTCTTGTCCCCGGTGTAGGTGGCCGGCTTGCCCCGCTCGGCCGGGGCAGCGTCGCGCTCCTTCATGGGAGGGCCCCGGCCTTTGCCCCGGTGCTCCACGGCCCCGGCTGGAGGGGGCCTGGCGGCCTGCAAGGACTGGGCAAGGGGCGGCCCGGTGCCCTCGGTTCCCGGCCACTCGGCTCTCCGCCGCTGCTCCTCACGCCGCCAGCCCGCAGCCCGCCACCGCGTCGCTGCAGCCGCCGCCGGGGCCTGGACCAGTCACCGCCGCCAGCGCCGCCGCCGCCGCCGGCCCGTCAGCTGCTTCCCTGCCGCCGCCACAGCCACAGCCGCCACAGTCGCCCGGCTCCGAGTCCCCATCCGCCGCCGCCGCCGCCTGCCCGGCCGCCGGCCGCCCGGTCTCCAGTGGCCGCGCGGACAGCGCTCTCCTCTCCTGCCCGGCTCCCCCACCTCTCGCGCCGGCAACAAGGGGCGGGAGAGGGCGCTGCTGGGGGCTGCCTCTTAAAAGGGCGACAGCGGGGTCCGGAAGTGCCGCACGGGGAGGCGGGCTGCAGGCGGGCGCCGCGAGCCCCGCCGGGACGCCCCGTTAAGAGAGAGTTAACGGAGGCTGGCTCTTAAAAGGGCAACGTCGCCGCAGCCCCTTACGGGCTGGCGCGGCGACGGTGGGAGCCCGGGGCGCTTCTTTAAAAGGGGAAAGGCGTCGTTCGGGGCGGAGTGGTGAACTGGAATGGGGGCGGGGAGGGGCTGTCGGAGCGCAGAGCTGTCAACTCTGGCGCCTCCCCTCTGTGTCCAGACTGTCCGAAGAGACAGGTGGTATAGCAACAACGGCTTCCGCTCCCAGGCCCCAGGCCTCAGTTTACCCCCAGAAGTGGGGGTGATTTCACGTTGGTGCTCTCGACTCGCGCCCCGTTCCACGTACCCGCCGGGCGGGGCTTTCAGACCCCTTTACACCTAGCGAGTCTGGACCATGTCGTCTGGCGAAGGCAGCCAAGGAAGCTGGAGCGTGCCCTGTGGTTACAGCTGGTCGCGGCCTTTCCCAGCCCTCACCGCCCACCCGCCGCCGGATCCCGCCTGGGCTTCAAGGCTCTCCCGATTCTCTGTCCTCGGAGATCCCCGAGTCGGCTGCCCAGACCTTCCAGAGCTTTCGGGACAGTACAAGTGCTGAGCTGTTTCTCCTCCCACCTTAGTCCTGAAGTTTGCAACAGGTTCCAGGTCCCGCTTTGGGGGGATTCCGACTCCCGGGTTTGGGCTTGATTCATGGACTCAAGAGGCTGCCCTGAACCGGTGGAGCGGCTTACAGTACAGGGCTTTTGCCTTCTCTGATCCTCTCCGGGTCTCAGAGCCTGGGCGGCTGTTGCCCTGCCATCCTTCCCAAGTGAGGCTTGTCATCCCTCGTTTAGGTGCGGACGAACCCCTGGCCAAGCTCGTTCTCTCAGTAGCCGCTTACCCTGTGCCTTCCCCCTCCTTCAGCCCTCCTCTCTTTTGGCTTCTCTCCTCCCCATTCGCTGTCTATGAGGTTTTCTAGAATTTCTGGTTCTCTCCTCCTTGAGTTCTACTTCCTGTGTTCCCACAGCTGGGTGTGTGGACCTCCTGGGTATCTCAGTGGGTATGGGAGACTGCCTTGGGGGGCGGGGCGGGGAGATAACCCAATTAGGTCGGTCCTAATTGGGTTCTGTGGGCGAACCACCCCTCCTGACTCCTGGTTTCAGACTCTGTGGGGCTGGACAGTCTCTGCCTTTTCCATTTCCCCTCCTCCACAGGAACCCTTAGCTTCCACACACCATGCCCCCTGATGAGGAAGCCCCACCCCAGCACTGCTGCCCTGCCTCCCCCACTGCACAGAAGTCAAGTGGCTACCAGAGCTGAGTGTGTTGATCAGGGCTGGAACTCCAGGCCCATAGCCCAGCCCCTGACTCCTGAAGCTCAGGTGCGAGTCTGCCACTAGCAATGGCCAACTGGATGCTTATTTCCAAGAACAGGCTGCCTTTTTACTTTCTGAGAGATTTTAAGGACATTGAAAGTTTGGAGTGCTTATTGCCTTCTGCAGGCTGATGGGGAAAAGACAACCACTCCTTCCCCAACCTGCTGCCAGGGTGGCCAGAGCCCATCTAGCAGGGCGACCTGTTAAGTCAAAATCCCTGAATTGCCTCTGGATGTTGAACTCTCTCTCTACCTTACTCTCTGGCCTTCCCGGCAGGACCGATCATACCAGCTGTACCAAGGTGAATTATTCTTAAAAGATTCCAGGTGAGGCCAACCCAAAGCCTCCTTCCATCTGCTTCCTTGAATGCACTCTGAATTTCTTCTGTTGCAAATTAAACTTCTTTCTTCTTGCTTGGCTCCCAGCGGAGTAGGAAAACAAGCCTGTCACTTTTTTCCACACTGAAGAATAGATATACTTGAAGCCCCTATTCAATTCCTCTCACCCTATTCTTCTCCAAACTAAACAGTGCCAGATTCTTTAACCTGTCATCAATAAGCCGTATTTATTATCTGGATTTACATAGTGTCTTTTACCCTAGGAACTCAAAATGCTTTCAGATATAATTGAGGCTGATCTCCCTGGTGCCTGAGCCATTAAGAAACCATTAGTGTATTCCTGTTGCAGGCAACTAAACGGCCCCCTGGTGGCCTGAAAGTGAATATGCTTCTCTAAGTGCCTCTCCTGGACTAAGGGTAGGCAGAGTCAGAGCAGAGGATCAAGGCAGCCTGGGGATAGAATGGGCCCAAAAGGTCCTCTTTTGTAAATACCCTCATGGACCCTAGAACCTTCCCCACAGCATCCCTATGGAGCACTCTCCAGCGTTAGCTAAAAGACCCTCCATGTTGGTGTACATTATTGTCTGCTCCCTAAGGCAGCCCTTTCAGGCTTCGGAAAGTTCTGACCAATTGTAACAGCATCCACACCTTTATTATGTGCTAGGCACCATGCTAAGCACTTACATTCCTTGTCTCATTTGTCTTACAACAATCTATCAGGTAGTTACTATTTATCTTCATTTTAGAGATGAAGAAATTGCCTCCAAAAAGTTCAGTAACTTGCCCAAGGTCACATAGCTAGATAGAATTCAAACCTGAGTCTTTCTGACTTTAGAGCATTAGATACTGATCCCTATTCTACTCTGCCTCACTGGCAGAGCTGAACTTTGCCTCTGTAGTGGATATTGGGAGTACCACGCACATCACCCTCAGGATGGAGGCTCTCATTCCTCCAGCTGCTAGGAATGTTGGCTGCTGATGGCTCACAGCTGCCACTGTCCCTGGGAATTGCCCTCAGTCACCAAAGGAAGCTGTATCTCTCTCTTGGCCTACAAGACCAATAAATAGGGCCAAGTTGCAACAAAACCCATCCAGAGATGTACAGGGTTCCTGCTAGGGAAGGAGGAGGGCTCTATCCCCAAGGAGCTGCAGAAGTAGCCAGTATGTACTGGCAGGAGCAGCAGAGGATGTATTGGCTGGATCGAGGGGGAGGTGAATACTAAGTTGAATGAGGGGGAGTTTATTGATATGGGAACACTCTCCCATGAAACAGGATTTAACATCCTGACAAGGATCCTGGGAGACAGGCTCACCAAGTGAAATGGAAATGCCAGAAGTACCATGGCAGAAGATGGAAGAAGGGTTCAAAAAGCTCAGAGAAGTGGGCATGCTCTAGTGGGTATTCTATGTAAGATCAGAAACCCACTTAAGTTCTGCAGGAGGGCCCAGAGGATACGCTGGTTATCAAAGCAAAGAGGAGTGCACTGGTGAGAAGCTGAGTTTTGGCTGTCCTACGCAGGCCAGGGCTGACAGCAAGAGGCCAAAACAGAACTGGCTCCCTAATAGCAATGGGGATGTTAGGACTGCGAAACGATAGAAGCCAGAGATTGGCACCCTATTGTAATAAGCAGCAAGTCACAGTGTCAATGTGTGTGGGGGGGTCCTGACAATAGAGCTATGCAGATGGTTAAAAGGTCATAGCATCTCTGGGGCAAATTAGTGTGAAGAGTGCCTTTTTTTTCACATTTTTGCAAGTCACTTAAATGTGGCTTTATAGACAACAGCTGGATTCTCATATCTGCTTTGATTGGCAATATGTTGTTTTGGTTAAAATATGTGAAGAAAATCCAGCCTCACGAATATATGTATTAACAGTTGGAAAAGAGAGGAGCATTTTAATAGACTTTTCAGCTAATTGTGGGCATTTTCCTTTGATACTACAAAACTCAACAAGTAGTATTTTCTTAAATGGTAGTTGTAATGTAGAATATGAAACTATGTCAGTGAACTTTTTGTACTCAATGATATTAAAGTCTATTGATCTACCTTGCATTCTGAATGGCTCTTCTACCTATGCATGATTTTGTAACATCCTTTGGTCATTTGGAAAATATTGGTTCATTGAACTATACAGATCTTTCAAACATTGATACAATTCATTATACAATACTAAAAATCATATTTGTTAGTATCATCAGAAAAAGGTTTAAGTATTGGGAATCTGTCAAGTTCATGATAGTGCATACACGTTTCCTAAAATTCTAATTTTCATTTGAAAGCTCAAATTGTATCATTGGCAAAAAATACTATCAGTTGCTTTCCTCAAAGTCACAGGCCTACTTGGTTTGAATCTGAGAAAATACCTGCCAGATAACCAAGTCTGAATGACCATAGTTTACCTGTCAGTTTTTGTAGAGTGAAAATGGTGTTCTATGAAAAAAAATCGCTAGTTTAGCTCATACTCAGTTGCACAATTGCTTTTTCTTGAGAGAACCATTATATTTCTGGGTGCAGTACGGTACTTGCTATTTAATTACAGAGAATATTAAAAAGACATGTTTTTAAGGGTTATGATTTAATAAAATTTAACAAATTTTATTGCTTCATTAAGGACATTCTTAAGTGAAACTGACTCTTTTCTTCCCTTCCTCCCTCCCTCCCTCCCTTTCTTCCTTCCTTCCTTCCTACCTGCCTGCCTTCCTTCCTTCCCCTTTCCTCCCTCCCTCCGTCCTTTCTTTTTTTCTTTTTCCTTCCTTCTTTTTTTACAATGAACTACCAGAACAGTTTAGTGCCACTGCCTTGGTTTGATAAGGTGCCAGAAATTTTATCCAACATTGTGTTTGCACCATCAGTGCAAATGTCAACACAGTTAAAAAGGTATATAATGTCTTAGTATTATTATGCAAATATTTTGACCTTGTGAAATACCTGAAATGGTCTCAGGGACCCCCAGCGATCTGCAGACCACACACAGAATTGCTGAGCAGTACAATGAAAAGAAATCAGGAGTGAAAGATCAGGAGGTTGGTGACAGTTGCTCCAATAAAAAGTCACGATACCTGTCTGGTTTCCAGACCTGACTCAGTTTTCAGATCCAGAGCTCTTTTTTTTTTTTTTTTTTTTTTTAAATTTACTTACTTTATTTTTGGCTGCGTTGGGTCTTTATTGCTGTGCGTGGGCTTTCTCTAATTGCAGCGAGCGGGGGCTACTCTTCATTGCGGCGCGCTGGCTTCTCATTGTGGTGGCTTCTCATGCTGTGGAGCACAGGATCTAGGCACGTGGGCTTCAGTAGTTGTGGCACACAGGCTCAGTAGTTGTGGCTCACGGGCTCTAGAGCACAGGCTCAGTAATTGTGGTGCACGGGCTTAGTTGCTCCGCGGCATGTGGGATCTCCCCGGACCAGGGCTCAAACCCGTGTCCCCTGCATTGGCAGGAGGCAGATCCAGAACCCTTTGACTGAAGCAGAGGTTGGGTCTCCAGGAGGAAGGCTTCCGTAATACTATGGCAATACAGTAATGATTTTCTACTCCTTCCCCAAAGGGACCTATGGCCATTTACTTGGGTAACTGTACAGTGGGGAAAGTGGAATAGCCAAACATTTTAAGGTCATGCCGTGTCTGAGTTGACACTGATATCTGGAGACCTGAATCATCACCATGGCTGCCTGGCAGAGTGGCCCTACATAAAAATATGTACAGGCTCATGGGCTGTAGAAAACGGCTCGATGAGTTGGTTAGAGGCCTAGAAAGGGAAACAATGGAAAATTGGGAAGAAGAAGAGGCACATGGATGTATCTATGGGAGTGGACACAAAGTGTGAAGATCTATACATTGCATGTTAATGTCCACCCGAGAGCATCCACCATGGAGGAGGGGCTAAATAGCCAAGTAGATAGAATGACTTGGCTAGTTGACATTAGCCAGCCTCTGTCATCTACCACTTGTGCTGGCCCAACAGGCATATGGAAAAGTGGTCATGTTGCCATAGATGGAGGCTACACATAAGCATATAGTGTATGGTGGCAGGGGTGCACCCAGCAGAATGGACTCCCACTCACCAAGGCTGGCCTTTTTATTGTTGCTGCCAAATCTCCAACCTGCCAACATCTGATGTTACTTGGTAACAAGGTGACTACATTGCACCTGTTCTAATCGGGAAGGCTTGATGATTCATCTTGACTTGAATCAGCATCTATTCTGGACGGCTTTTTCTTTCCTGCTAAAGGCCTCAACCAGCACCACTCTCTGAGAGCTTAAAGAGCATTTGATTCACAGATATGGGATCTCACATAACATTACATCAGACCAAAAGTCCCACTTTACAGCAAAAGAATGGGCACACGGTCGTAGAATCTTCTGGGCCTATCACATTCATCGCTATCCACTGGTGAATAGAGCTGATAGAGTGAAAGAAAAGCCTTTCAAAGGTGCAGCTGAAGCACTGTTTTAGAGACGATGGGACACCATGCTCCAGGATAAAGTATGTACCCTATTCGATAACTATAATATGGTGCTATGGGCCAACAGGTAGGATATAAAAGCCTAATAAACAAGGGGTTGAAGTAGGAATAACCCCACTCACCATCACTCCCAGTGATCCTTTGGGGGGAATTCGTGGTTCCTATTCCTACAGTTCTAGGATCTCTGGGTTTAGAGAATCTAGTTCCCAGTGGTAGAACACTTCCACGAGGGCACAGAAAAAGAATCCCATCAACTTTAAGTGTTGCTGCTTCCTGCCTTTTAGATTCCTTGTACCAAGACACCAGCAGGCAAAAAAAAAAAAAAAAAAAAAAGAGTCGCTACCTGCCAGGGGTACTTGACCCTGATCCTTGGGAAGAGATAGGGCTGCTGCTATATAATGGGGTCAGGGAAGAAGATCTTGTACCAAGACACCAGCAGGCAAAAAAAAAAAAAAAAAAAAAGAGTCGCTACCTGCCAGGGGTACTTGACCCTGATCCTTGGGAAGAGATAGGGCTGCTGCTATATAATGGGGTCAGGGAAGAAGATGTTTGGCACCCAGGCAATCCTCTAGGGTGTCTCTTGGTACTCCCCTGCCCAATTTTGATAGTAAGTGGACAAATTCAGCAGCATGGTTTGAAAAGGGCATGGTGGTTAGGAGCTCAGACTCCTTGGGGAATGAGGATCTGAGTCACCCCACCAGGTAAGCCACCTAGACCAGGAGAGGTACAAGCTGAAGGTAAAGAGAATCTAGAATGGGTAATGGAGGGATGCTGAATATCAGTGTGACACCAAGACAAGCTTCAGTAGTGAGGGCTAAGTTCAACCTACTTATCTTCCTATAAGTTTCTCAGAGGAAACAATCACTAGAATTCTGGAGGGGCTATTCCCAGGCAGAGGGTGCTTACCATATGATGCAAAGAGTTCCATGGAGGCTGTGCAAAGGGGGTACTGTCATGGCTGCTATGGTGCACCACCCAGATCCTGCCTCTGGGACCAAGAAGCTTATCCCCAAGTTGCTAGGAGTGTTGGCAGCTGAACGCTCACAGCTGAGTCTCTCCCTGGGCATTTCCGTCAGCTGCCAAAGGGAGCTGCCTTGCCTGACTTCATGAGGGATAATCTGCCTAGTCAATGTTGCCGGGTGGGGGTGGGGCGTTCAACCTCAGTTGGGGCAGCTCTGAAGTGTCATCCCAACCCCCGAGCTCCCTGTGGAGGCGTCCTTTGTTGTGACTGCATCCTTGATCAATTTCTTCCTCTGCTCAGTCTTGATTCCTTCCCTCCCTCAGATGTGTTGTTTCTGAGAGCACTTCCCAATAAACTTCCTACAAGAAGCAAATCTCTGTTTCATAATGTTTCATGAGAAACCTGACCTAAGGCAGTCACCTCAGTCACCTCAGATTCCAACCTTTAGGACCCAGGTGAACAAGTCTCATCCATTTGAAGGTGGACCGCCTGACCACCTTTATGTCCATGCTGTGGTTCCCTCCACCAGCCCTCACAGAATGTCAGGTGCATCCTACATCCTGGCCACCTTCCACCAAATGCCCTCCAGCTTGTGCGTTTCCCCGTGATAAAGCCACTGAGACTGAAGTCCCCGAGTGCGTTAGATGTGGTCTGACATGCCAAGAATGAGAATGCGACCGACTCTTCCTTGGTTCTAGAGCCCTGGCTGCACATTGGAACCAAGACTGAAGCTCTTTGGAAACCCAAACGCCTCACTTCCTTCCCCTCTCCCCACCCACCCATCCCAGGTCCTGAATCAGAGGGTCTGGGAACAGCAAGGAGCATCCAGTGTTACCAGAGCTCCCCAGGCGATTCTGATTGATATCAAGATGGACAGTCACTGGGCTCAGTACTCCACTTTAATTCAGCAGCCTAAGAGTCTGTCCGTTTTTTTGGCAGCCTTCTCGTTTGACTCATATGAAGCTGGCTGTCGGTGAAAACCCTCAGTTTTATTCACACATGCTTCTGCTAAGCCGCTACTTCCCCACCCTGTCCTTGTACAGTCAGTGCCTTGGAGCCAAGCCCGGATCTCTCAGTTAAGCCCTGTTCATTTTACCTTGTGAGGTTCAGGCTGTTGCTCCAACAGGTTAGGATGTTTTGGGATCCTGAGTCCTGTCTCTCAACACCTCCCCTATCCTCACTGGCCTCCTGCTATTCACAAAGTTGAGGGGCCGGTTCACTGTGGCTTTGCCCAGGTCCTGATAAACAGATGGACCAGGACGGGAGTAAGGAGGGAAGCAATCAATCAATTCTGAGGGCACTCCTTATGTGCAATGCACCATGCCCACCTGGAGAAGGATGTTGTCTAACTTATTTCCATCACACTTATGAAAATGGGTCCATTTCACAGACAGATAAACAGAGGCAGAGAAGACGAGCAATGTGTCCAAGAACCCCCGGTGGGGGGAAGAGCCGATCCTTTTCCTGCCATCTTCAGCTCTCATCTCTAGGTTTGTCATCTCTCAGAGAAAGGGACAAGGTTGGCCCTTCTGATGGGACAGAGATTTTTAGAGCTGGAAGGAATCTTGGAACTGATCAAAAACTTAACAGATCAGGGAGCTCAGGTAACTTGCCAAGATCTCACAGCTAACCTTTGCTCTGGTTGAGATTAAAATCTAGGTTTCTTGAGGACGGATCCAATGTTCCCCTAGTTACACCTCCAGGTAAGTTTGATCCAAAATGATACTTCAAAGGGAAACACACATGGGACTGATTCTTTTCTACTTCTAAGTCCAGGATGGTTCCTTCTATGATTCTAGGAGGGGTTGGCATGGGAGGACAGGCAACGTCTTCCTCCTGGGTTTCTGCAGAGAACTCTTGATCGCCTGTCCTTTTTCCCTAAGGGATTAGAGCCTCAGCACCTGCTAACCAGCCTTGTCCTTGCCTGCATTCACACTCAGCTCTCAGCGTGTGCAGAGGGTGGCTGGATCTGGAGCCACAGCTGGACATACAGCCGGACTGATGGACACCTCCTGGTCTTCACTGTCACGCCTGCCTCATCAGCTGTGATGGTGTGGAGGTGGTGGGAGGTTGGCGTTTGCCCGTGTCGTGACTTCACGAGTTCAGGCTGCTTGGGGGACAGCCTGCTTCAGGAGCACCCCTAACTCAGGCTGCCCTGGGAAGGTGGGTCCAGGCCCTGATGCACACAAACTGCTGGAAAAAAAAAAAAAACACAAAAAACCCAAAGAGCAAGTCAGTGAAGTTGTGGAAAGAATAGCAATATACACTGAGGAGGAAGTAATAAGAAACTGCTTTTCTCCTGTCGGCGTCTGCTAACAAGTAATAATAATAATAATATTGAGCTCATGTGAAGGCAGGGTATTAAGTACTTTACATCCATTGTATTATTTAATTCTTGTAGAGTTCTGTGAGGCATAATTATCCCCATCTTACAGGTAAGAAAGTTGAGGCACAGGACTGTTACAAGATAAACCAGCTAGTAAGTGGCTGGGTTCATAGAGTAGTGAGCCCAGCCTGGCTCCCTGTGCCTGACTAGGAAACAGATCTTCAAGGATGCAACATCTGAGCCAATCTTCATTCCAGAAGTAAACTAGCCACTGGCCCAAGACACTCAACAGGCCTCCGGGCTTCTGAACCCCACTGCTTCATCAGGTAAGTCATGGTATCAGGTAAGAAACCCACCTAATCTGACTCTCTTGTTTGTCTGGTAACTGGGCCACTCAAAGATCTGAGTTCAACTTCCACTGCTAAACTTCTCTGATGAACAGGTTGAGAAACCAAAAAGCAAGAGGTCCCCACACAAAGCTACCAAGTGAGCAAGTGACTTCGGGACCTGCCCCCGGGGCTCCAGGCCACCAGTATCTCCCTGGGAGACAGTACAACCTTCTACGGCCCAAAGTTCTCACAGCCTTCTATGGCCCAAAGCTGGGACATGCCAAACTCTCCAGCATACCCATCTTCACAACTGATCCAGACCCAGCAGCGACTTCCCTAAGGGTCTGCCTTCCCAGCCTTTCCCCAGGAGGCACGTGCTCTCCAGTGCGCCCAGCAGGGGGCATCCTCGCCCTTCACCTTCTGCCCTGGGTGGGGATGAGGTTGGCAGACTGTCTGAGGCGCCCTCTTCTCAGCTCAGCCCAGGAGCCATTCTCCCAAACTGTGTATTCGTGTGACCCCTCTGATTTTCTCTATATCCATTATTTACACAATATTTTTGTCAATTCACATTTAAAAAAACCTAAATGTATTTTTAAAGGAAAAAAATCCCTCTTGGATGAAGGTTTTCCCAGCTCCCTTTGCTGCTTGGATTTCTTGCATTCTGAGGGCTGCTTTGCAGGATGTGGGCAGGCGAGGACAGACGAAGCTACAGTTGGGGGTCTCAAGAACAGGGTCCAGGCAGTGTCATCACTGGGTAAAGATGGGTGAGGCTTTATTCTGTGGATTCAGAGCCTCAAACTTCAGAGCCGGAGATAGAAAGGGTAAAAGAGTAAAGAGCCCTGAAATCCTTGCCTTCCTTGGGGCGCCCCCAATCCTGTGAAATGAGAGAGCCTCCACCTTCCCCATCCCCGTGCCGAGGGAGAGAGAGGGGATTGTCTTTCCAGGCCCAAAGTAGAGAGAAGGCTGCAGGGTGGACCAGAGGGAGGGACTTGGGTACAGGAGCAGGGGCGGCTGCAGGTGACAGGTGCAGGGGCTTTGGGAAGGGACAGGGATTTCCCTTGCAAAATGCATTCAAACAGACAGAGAGTGAACCTGATCCCAGGGAGAGAATTGGAAGAGCAGGAGACACCAGTGGGGCCCCCAGAGGGGTCCAATGCTGGAGGGACAAGGGAGGAAAGATGAGAGACAGCAGGGCTTAGAGGGAGGGGAGAGAGGCCGAGTCCTGAGGGCACAGGGCATGGCAGCATGGAGGATTCCCAAGCTGTTTCCACAGGTTCAGTCAGGCCTTGCTCCAGGATCCACCCCAGTGGTCTTAGAATTATTTTTCCAGGGCTTATTTTTGTGCTAGGAGCCCCCTCATCTCCAACCCCTAGAGGCCCCCATCCTCCTGCCCTGGCCCGGACTGGCCATCAGAGGCAGTTCTAGGGCCTGGGTGAGGGTCCCGCTGTTGTCAGGGGGTGGCACGAATGTCCATGGTGGGACCTGGAACAGAAAGCCGGGCCCTGAGAGGGGAAGGAAGTCTGGGGCAGAGCTCCCGGCTCCCCCAGCTGGGTTAAGAAGGGTGATGAGAGCAGATTAGGCAAGAGGAAGTGGGCTGGGCTGGACTGGGCTGTGACTGAGCTCCCGGCCGGGCCCTGGGCCGGAGCAGAGTTAGGGCCATGAGCCCTGAGCAGCACCCCGAGCTGAGGCCCCTGCGAGCAGCCCTCCTGCCCCAAGCGTTCTCTCCCACAGGCCCCGGCACAGGGCAGAGGAGGGAGCCTGGCGGGACAGCAAGGTGGAGGCTGGTGGCTGAGGGGTGCTTGAAGCAGCCGTGTGTGGAGCGGCGGCTGGTCAGTGAGGTTTCAGGCCTCGTCCAGGCCGAGAGGAGGGAGTCACGTGTGACGCGGGTGACGCGGGTGACGCGGGTGAGGGGCGCGATTGCCTCACTTGCACCTCATTTTCATGGGGAGGAAGCACCGAGAAGGAAGAGCTGGGTGTTCAGCAGACTTTGCTTATTCAAAATGCTCAGTTCCAGCTGGACCCTGCTCCTCCCTCAACTGCCACCTCCAGGGTGGTCCCAGGCTCCTCGGCCTCTGAGAGTGACCCCTGTGCTCTGGACCCCACCTCTGCGGGGGTCCCTTCCCCTGTGAGCTCCTTGCTCGCCCCCCTCAGTGTCCACCTGGGCAGCAGTATCCCCAGCTGGCCCCTTCCCACATCTGACCAGGGATTACCCCTGGGACGGAGAGGCCCCTGCTCCGAGGCAGCCAGGCCTCGGGGACCTGCCTCTCAGTGCTGAGCAGCACAGAGAAGGAAGCCCTGAGCAGGAAGTGCTGAGGCAAGGGGTGAGAGCGCGGGGCTTTGCGGAGGGGAGCCCGGCCTCCCTGGGCCGGAGCAGCGACCACAGCCCCCCACTGCGGGCGGGCGGGAAGAGGCCGATTTAAAAGGCAGATGGGCCTCTGGCCGAAGCACTCAGCTCTGCACCCAGCTACTGCCCCCCGCGGGCTGTAAGAGCGCCCAGACTTCCGGACTAGCTGGGGCGGGTGCCATGTGAGCCCAGCTAGTCTCCCCCACCCCACCCCCCCCCCGCCCGCCCTCCTTCCTCCCCTCCTCCTGCGCGCTGTGCCTGCCCAGCCTCTCCTAAGACAGACGCTTGGTGCTATGTCTCTGCTTAACCCTGTCCTGCAACCCCCCGGGGTGAAGGCCTATCTGAGCCAAGGGGAGCGCTTCATCAGATGGGATGATGTGAGTGGGGCTGGGCAAGAGGGCTGCAGGGGTGGCGGCCGCGCTGCTTGGGGCTTTGCCGGTGGTGGGCGGGGGGCTGGCTTGGTTTATGTCTGCCAGGACTCAGGCGCCTGTGTGGCTTGGCCAGGCAGCTGACACAACTACCCAGATAAACAAACCTGGGCGGGAGGGTGTGTGCCCCGAGCCCGTGTCCCTGGGCTGCTGGGGCTAAGGCTCTGTGTCTGGATGTGGGAAGACGATGGCTGCCTGGGTGGTCATAGGAGGAAATTTCTTTGGGTCTGGGTCTGTCTTTCCCCAAAGCCCCCAGGAAGAGAAGGGTGTGTTGCTCCTGGTCTCGGCAGTGGGAGGAAAGGTGTCCCAGAGCTGAGGCAGGGCCAGCAGCAGAGGTGAGCCAGGCCCCTACTCCCAGCACAGACAGCCCATTCCAGCCCCAGCCAGACTCCTGGACTCGAATCCTCGCTCCTCCCCACCTGGCCCCGGCCCTGTCCCTGGGATGCCCTGCTCTCCCCCAGCTGCTGTGGGGTGGCCACGAAAGGCTCCTGGACCCCAAGTGAGAACTAGAGGCTCTCCTCCCAGGGGCCTGGGAGGGAACGGATAGACTTCTGCTTCCGCCAGCTGCTCTCAGCCTGGCTCCCTGACGCCGGCCCGTCTGCAGGGAAGGGGAAACCACACTTTGCCCCGCACCTCTGTCTCCACTGTGTCTGCTGCTTCCCAAACTGGGCCTGCTTCCCAGCCTCCGGTCCTCCTGGAGCCTGAAGATGTGTGTGTTGCCATAGGCCAGGGATTCTCCTGGGCGGGTGAGGAGAACAACTTGGGGCCCCTCCTTCAGGGAGGTGAGACTGCTGGGCTGGCCCAGCATGACAGTCAGCGCTGGCTGCTCCCAGGAGGGGAACCTGAATTCTCTGGACTGGCTGCGGGGGGAGGAAGGGCCCTTAGGGCTGGTTCCTCCTCCTTACAGGTGGGATGAGGGGGCTCTGAGTCTGTGAGTTAAGGCTCTCAGGCCTTTGGGGCTGGGCTAGGCTGAGTAATCTGGTTACTGTGGGGAGCGGGCCTGTGGTGAGAGGCTTTCTGCTTCCCCATGAGTGGTGTGGTCACTGCGGCACGGTGGAGCCATGTCCCAGGAGCCCGTGGAATGAGGGAAGTGGCTCAGAATGAAAAGTGAAGCGGCCCCTCTCCGTTCCTCTGGGAAGCGCGTGTAACCTGACTGGGCAGAGGGTCATCAGGGATGGGGACGTGCTATGTGGCCTTCTCTGCAAGCCAGCATCCGTGTACCTGGCAGGCCCGCTGCCCTCCCCGAGGCAGGGCACTGCAGGGTCCTGGATCCTGCCTCCCACGAGCAGGAAACTTCCCCGTCACGGGGCACACGCCCCTGCCAGACGAGGCTCTGCTCTCAGACTGCCTTTGGCCCAGTAGGCAGATGACCTGGGTACTGGATAAGAACAATGCACAGGATGTAATCAACTCCCAGCTTACTTTTGTGTCCCACAGCCCGTTTACAATGTATTCTGTGGGAGAAGCTCCCCTATGACCCATGGAAGGAAACTCAGCCAGTCATGAGATGTTCCATTTGCTCCTGGGGAACAGACCAGCCTAGGACACTTTTCCTCACAAAGCCCAGTCTTACTTCAGAAACTAGTTATAACTCAGAACTCCAGTCTTAATTTAGAATGACATCTTCTGCCCCACCTCCAAGAATGGTTTCAGGTGGGCTGCAGGCCCTGTGGAAAGGCCTGTGGGAGGATTCCCTGATCTTCCTCTATGCCCACTAGGGGTGGGGTGCAGTGAGGAAGGAGGGAAAGAGGTACCAAAGTTCTTAACCGAGCAGCTGCTATCACGAAGTGGGCCTGGCGGAAGTGTAAGGCTTCTTCTTTCTCTCATGTGCATTTTTGAGGATTCTTAGGAGACCCTCCCCCTGAGCTGGGGATCTCTTATTTAGGGTCCTCCTGCCATCTCTGTTTCAGGAGGTCACTCGAAATTACTTCTTTAGCCCCGCAGAATCGTTACCACCCTCAACTTCCTGCACCTTCGGCTTTGCCCCTTTCACCCACAGGCCCACTCTGGACCCAGAAAATACTCACGGGTTCACTGCCCCACAGACTCTGGGGGTTCGGGCTCACCTAGCACACCAGCATCTCTCTCACCCGCTCAGTTTCCTGGGCAGGAGTCAGACCCCAGTTTGTCATGCATCACAACTGCAGGGGTGACAAAAGCTCTCCAAGTGCAAGCTTAAGGTGAGGGGTCAGGTACCCCAACCCTCCCTTCGGGAGGGAAGGGAAGGGAGCTCACAACACAGCTTTCTCCAAAATTAGGTTCCTCACACAGTATTCTCTTTCCCCCCATATCCTAACCGCCCCTGATCTGAGAACCTTTTTTTTGCAGAAGCTAGTCTTTGATGGTATTTTAGGCAAGAGGGGCTGGGTGCTGAGGCTGGGAGGTGGGAAGGCACTTGGGACAGCTGGGGGGTGGGGCGGTGGGGTTCATGGACGGAAGGACTGGGCAGGCAGGAAGCTTAGGCAGCTTTGCGGGAGTTGGGCTCTCAGCTCTCACCGTGTTCAGCTCTCCCGGGGGTAGCATGGAGTCTTGGTGAGAGACATTCTACCTCTTTGGCTGAGCTGTGGGCCTTGAAAACAGGGTGAGGTGGGGGCCAAGACCCTGCTTGGGGTCTAGAGGGTGATCTTCTATTTGGGATTTAGTGGGGAAACCCTCTTCTCTTCCAGAAATGTCATCTCCAGTCCTCTACCCCTCCCCACCCCTGGTTCAGAGCTTTTAAGGCTTATACCCAGCCCTTAGCTCTGGAGAACAAAGAGAAATGCCTGCAGATCCCTGGGACAGCCACCTCCTAGGCAGATGGTGAGCTCTGAAACCCCTGGCCTGGGCCAGGAAAGCCTGGCCTGAAGTCTCAGAGCAGGGAGCTGACTCCTTCTCTCTGCAGGAAACAACAATAGCCTCCCCGGTTATCCTCCGGGTGGATCCCAAGGGCTACTACTTGTACTGGACATATCAGAGTAAGGTGAGGCAGCCCCTACCTACCATGGCCCTGAGTTCCTGCTGATCTATTGAGTCCAAGCAGCCTCTCGATGACACAGGGTTGGAGGTGTGGATGCCAGGAGTATAGAATGACTGGGAAGGATGGCTCTGGGGGGATCTCCTGTGGGCAGGGGCTATTTGCCTTGGGAGGGAGGATGTAGTCACTCCAACCATGGCTGCCTTGGGCCCAGATGCTTCAGCTTTAGCATCCCTTGGAGAGAGAGAGAGAGAGAAAGGAATTAGAGCTACTGCTGAAGGCTGATTCCCTGCCTGTGGTTCTGGGTAAACTTGAGGGCTCAGAGAGATCAGAGAAGGTCCTCAGCACCTGGGTGGAAGAAAGGGAGGGGGAACCTGGGGAGAGTCCAGGATGGTGGAGGGGAGGCTGGAGGTCACAGCTCCCAAGTAACTCGAGTGGCCAGGGGAGGAGTGGCCAGAGAGGAAGGGAGGAGGGTCACCATGAGGAAGGAGAGCCCGATCGCTGAGAAGGGAAGGCTGGGGTCTGGGAAGCCCCACAGTCTTGGCATCTAGAGAAGGCAGCTGGCCAAGATGTGAAGGGATGTGAAGCTCCCTCCTCGCTGCCCTTCATTCTTGACCTGATATCTTTGTCCATATCCTGTCTTTGCTCCTACCAGGAGATGGAGTTTCTGGATATCACCAGCATCCGGGACACCCGCTTTGGGAAGTTTGCCAAGATGCCCAAGGTAAGTGGGCCCAGTAGCAGCCCAGGCTCAGCACGGCCACCAGCTCCACGGGGCTGGGGCGGGAGTCCCTGTGGGGGCAGGGAGCCTGATCTCTGGAGCCAGGGGGAAGGGTCCGTGGGCTGAGCAGAAGGGTCTCTCCCTGAGCTGAGGAAGGGGCATGACTGCTCCCTGGCCTGCTGGGGCTTTGGTATCAGGGCACAGTGGATGGAGATGTTGCGTGGCCAGCTACTGCCCCTAGAGCACCCCAGGCCGTCTGGGAGGTGTTGCTTGCATCCTCTCCCCCTCCTCCCCGACTGCTTTGCCTATATTTGCCTGATGCTGGCAGGAAAATTGGAGGAAAGGATTGGTGGGAAAAGCAGGATTCCCTGAGACTGGGGACTAAGAATCTGTCTTCAAATGAAAAATGGCAAACAAAATACACAGAACTCCTAGGCCCCAAAGTCTTGGTTAATCTCTTCCCGTGGGCCTCTCCCTCCCGTGGCTCCTAAGATGGGCACGGATGCGATGCCACCCCCGTGGGCCAGACTTCACGTGGCTGAGAGGGGAAGACAGGGAGAGCCACAGTGGGCAGGGACGGGGGCACACACCTCTGATCCTAACCGTGTCACGACCTGCTGCAGAGCCAGAAGCTCCGGGATGTCTTCAACATGGACTTGCCTGACAACAACTTCCTGCTGAAGACGCTCACCGTGGTGTCTGGCCCTGACATGGTGGACCTCACCTTCCATAACTTCGTTTCCTACAAGGAGAACGTGGGCAAGGTGCACCGGGGGCGCCTGGCCTGGGGCTGGGCACCTGGGAGAGCCTGAGAGACAGGCCTGGGCCATGGCGTGGGGCGGCACCTTTGTGGTTGGGGGCCTGACTGCTATGCCCTGGGGTCCTGCAGGACTGGGCTGAAGATGTCCTGGCTCTGGCCAAGCACCCGCTGATGGCCAACGCCTCCCGCGGCACATTCCTGGACAAGGGGTAAGTGACCGCCTGCCTGGCCTGAGCGCGTGGGGCTAAGTGTGTCAGCCCGGGCCTTGACAGGCTGCTTTCTGCCCACCAGCCTGGTGAAGCTCAAGATGCAGCTCAACCCTGAAGGGAAGATTCCTGTGAAGAAGTGAGTCTCCCCTCCTCCCTCCCCACATGTCCTCTGAGCTCCCCAAGGCCTTCCCTCTCCAGGCCTGACCCCTCTCTTGGCCTGGTGCCTTTCTCTGCTTCTTCAGTTTTTTCCAGATGTTTCCTGCTGACCGCAAGCGGGTGGAAGCTGCCCTCAGCGCCTGCCACCTCCCAAAAGGCAAGGTGAGTGGTTCCCCCCTCCCCA